>NC_083584.1:35751404-35961404 GCF_027579695.1 Neoarius graeffei | reverse complement strand
CTTTTTAGGGCCAAAAAGGTACTTATATGTTCCCAAGCAGTACATAAAGGGTACAAAGAAGTACCTTAGAGGGTACTGCCCCAGTGACAAGCCAATGTACCCCTAAAGGTACCATAATGGCCTTTATTTTCTAAGAGTGTAGGTGTCCCTAATTTGCATGCAAACTCTTTTGTGATTTTCACTGCAGACGGCAGCCCTGTGATGACCTGGCGACTTGTCCAGGGTGTACCCCGCCTTTCGCCCGTAGTCAGCTGGGATAGGCTCCAGCTTGCCTGCGACCCTGTAGAACAGGATAAAGCGGCTACAGATAATGAGATGAGATTGCAGACGGCTGATATTTTTGTCTAACTGCTACGTTAAGCAATTTATTACAGAAGTGGGGGCGGCACGGTGGTGTAGTGGTTAGCGCTGTCGCCTCACACCAAGAAGGTCTGGGTTTGAGCCCGGCGGCCGGTGAGGGCCTTTCTGTGTGGAGTTTGCATGTTCTCCCTGCACTGTAAGAAGTGATTTTGGAGAGTGGTACCGTAAATATAATCTATGCAAACCATATAAAATTTACTCGATTATTGCAGTCAGCCAAGGAATTATAAAGTAATAGGTAAATTATACATATGCTACCTATTCGTTAACAGTAACAACCGTTACATGGAAAAATACGGTAAAATATACCCCAAAGCCATGAGTCCTGTGCTCCAAATTGCGCATGCGTCAGACCGCGCGTTTGAGTGAGCGGGACAGGGAACTCTTGGACTGCCATCTTCCTCTCTCCGGCTGAAAGTGTTGTTTGCATTAGCCAATTATCCAGAAACAACATTTGAAGCTGTTAGTTAGTGAGTTATAAAACAGGTTCATTACTTGAAATGTTGTGTGAAGCTGTTGTACTGCACTTTATTCTGTGGGTTTTTTTTTTTTTTGATGATTTTATGGATTAAAAACATTGAGATGGTGACCCATCTGAAAGCCTTTTTTGGGGGGGTACATCTTACCTTCCCCGAATAAGTAATGGTTACTAACTGATATTAATTACCTTTGATTAGTAATTATCAGGTATTACCTACTAGCAAACAAGAGATAATTTTACCCAATTTCAATGAGAAAGTAGCTGTTGAATAGATACATAAATGTGAGGTAAATTTTACCCAATTTATTGAAGTATTTCATAGCTTTTTATTTCAGTTATTTTATACTCAATATATGGAATTAAATCTACCCCAAACAAGTCAATGCAAATTGTTACCTCAGATTTATTAGGTAAATTCTATAGGTTACTTTTTTCAGTGTGTGTGTTTCTGCGTGGGTTTCCTCCGGGTGCTCCGGTTTCCCCCACAGTCCAAAGACATGCAGGTTAGGTTAACCGGTGACTCTAAATTGACCGTAGGTGTGAATGTGAGTGTGAATGGTTGTCTGTGTCTATGTGTCAGCCCTGCGATAACCTGGCGACTTGTCCAGGGTGTACCCCGCCTTTCGCCCGTAGTCAGCTGGGATAGGCTCCAGCTTGCCTGCGACCCTGTAGGACAGGATAAGTGGCTACAGATAATGGATGGATGGATTATGGAAGTGTATTGCTGCCAGACAGAAAAAGAAAAATGAATCACTATCAAGGGCGGCACAGTGGTGTAGTGGTTAGCACTGTTGCCTCACAGCAAGGAGGTCCTGGGTTCGAGCCCAGCGACCGGTGAGGGCCTTTCTGTGTGGAGTTTGTATGTTCTCCCTGTGTCTGCATGGGTGTGCTCCGGTTTCCCCCACAGTCCAAAGACATGCAGGTTAGGTTAACTGGTGACTCTAAATTGACCGTAGGTGTGAATGGTTGTTTGTCTCTATGTGTTCGCCCTGCTATGACCTGGCGACTTGTCCAGGGTGTACCCCGCCTCTCACCCATAATCAGCTGGGATAGGCTCCAGCTTACCTGCGACCCTGTAGAACAGGATAAGCGGCTATAGAGGATGGATGGATCACTATCAAGTTACACTTACCGGCCACTTTATTAGATACACCTGCTGTTTTATGCAGTTCTCTAATCAGCCAATCCTGTGACAGCAGCACAATGCATAAATCATGCAGATACAAATCAAGAGCTTCAGTTAATGTTCACTTCGAACATCAGAATGGGAAAAATTGTGATCTCAAAGTGTGACTTTCTTTCACTGTGGCATGGGTGTTGGTTTGAGCCAGATAGACTGGTTTGAATAGTTCAGAAACTGCTGATCCCCTGGGGTTTTCACACACAACAGTCTCTAGAGTTTACACAGAATGGTGCAAAAAACAAACAAACAAGCAAACAAAAAACATAGAGTGAGTGGGTGACAGTTCTGTGGGTGGAAACGCCTTGTTGATAAGAGAGGTCAGAGGAAAATAGCCAGATTGGTTTGAGCTGTCAGGAAGGATACAGCAACTCATAGAAACTCTTTACAACCGTTGTGAACAGAAAAGCATCTCAGCATGCAACAGCAGAAGACCACATTGGGTTCCATTCCTGCCAGCCAAGAACAGGAATCTTAGAATCAAGAACAAGTTCCTATTAAAGTGTCCAGTGAGTGTATAACATAAAAAGTTTGTTATAACAAGATGTTTTTTTTCACATTTTAACCAGATATTTTCATGTTATTACGACACACAAACCTATCACATTATAACAGGAAATTTTTCTTCTTATAACATTATACTATTTATTTTGTTATAACATGATAAGCTATTGTTATAACGTTAAACATTTCACATTATAATGTGATAACTTGTTTTCTAACGTGAAACATACCAAGGTCATTTATATTGTTAGGCAATACTGTGAAACTCTTGTTTGAATGAGGAATCAGTGTGTGAAGAATGGATAAACTGAAGAATATGGCTCATTTACACGATTTTATTCAGTTCTGCTTCATGCATGGGTTTAGACATGGTGAGATTCTGCTGTTTTTGAGCATGGTGGATGATAGTGTAATACGCATGCACGAGATAAATATTATATTGTTATAAAAGGAAGAGTCTCTTGTTGTAATGTGATAATTTTTATGTCATAATAACGTGAAAATATCTTGTTATAACGTGAAAAAAACATCATGTAAGCATAGTAAACTTTTCACGTTAAAACATGATACTGATCTGTTTTTCTGGTATGGCAGCAATACACTTCTGTACCTTATAGAAAAAGTGAGCTCTTCTCATGCTGATCTGGTTTGATCTGGTTCACCCATCCGTTCATACAAGTATACATTTGGAGGAGTTGGAAACATTTGCCTTGATACCAAGCTGTTGGTGGGTTTTTTTTTTCTCCCTCTCTCGCCAGACAGTATGACATCCCACTGTCTCGTTTGTTAAATCTCATTTACGAGTATTCTCAGCAGTCCTGATGTTTGAGACTGGTGACGCCCCCACAGTGTTGACATGACAAATCATTGTACTGTATGGCTATGGAAATAGATTAGAAGGCCTGAGTTGGACAATGTCCAATGACACACTAGTCAGGAGGTGATAAGAATGGGAGGTTCTGTTCCAAGAAAATGTTTGTGAACTTTGTAATTATCTAAGTTTGGACATAAATGGTGCACAGTGTAATCATTTAAGTTGCAATAACACATAAAGACTTGTTAAACACCCACAAGGTTTGGCTGCTGCAACCTGATTTGTTTTTCTAGCTCAACATAATGGCTTGGAAAGTACGGCAACTTATTCATTCCACATTCATTCATCTTTAGTAACCTCTTTATCCTGGTCAGGGTTGTGGGGGATTGTGAGCCATTTCCTGGAACACGAGATCCTACATGGGATGCCAGTCCAATTCAGGACACCACGCACCCACACATTCACTCATCAGTATGCTTTTGGGAGGAAATCAGAAAGCCCAGAGGAAACCCACTCACACACAAGGGGAAGAAAAACTCCACACAGACAATCTCTGTGTCCGAAATCGCTCCCTACTCACTTTATAGGGCACTATATAGTAAGGACGCCATTTTGTAGTGCTGTCCGAAACCTTAGTGAGAATTATTTGCACCCTATGTAGTGCACTCAAAGTATCCCACAATGCATCATGAAAAGTAGTGTACAACCGATGGTCACTAACCAAAGCGATATATCCCATCATGCATTGTGGTCGCGTTGAAAGAAATCAAATTAAAAGTCTCAAATTTGATTTAATAAAAGGCAGCAGCAAAGAAGAAAGTATTCAGCCTTTATTTTAAAAAAACTGAAAGATGCAGGTACTTTGTATTGATTAATGTGAGAAATACGCTCAGTATAATATGTATTTATCACAGAAATACATGCATATATTTATTATTTTGAAAACCCACCAGCCAACTGATCTGGCACGTTTTAATTGTGCGATAGTAATGACGTAAACACCAGCGCAACGGACTAGTGTCTGAAAGCGTTTTTTCATTTTACTAATGAGCTTACTATATAATCCTCTATATAATAATTCCCTATGTAGGGAGTACACTGTAAAAAAAAATCCCGTTGTTTTTACGGAAAAAAACTGGCAGCTGGAGTCACCAGAAAAAATCCGTAAAATATACAGCAAAACGGTAATTGCTTTTACAGCACAGCATGTACATTTTACAGTTTAAAGTAGCAAATATAACAGAAGTCCAGTGTTTTATATGCTGGATTTAACTGTAAAATGTACAAGCTGTACCGTAAAAGCAATTACCGTTTTGCTGTATATTTTACGGATTTTTTCTGGTGACTCCAGCTGCCAGTTTTTTTCCGTAAGAACAACGGGATTTTTGTATGCTGGTTTCAATGATCTACTAGACAGATATTTTTTGGGGGGGGCTTTTTTCACCTTTATTGAATAGGACAGTGTAGAGACAGGAAATGAGCTAGAGAGAGACTGGGAAATGACCTTGGGTCAGAATCGAACCCGGGTCCCCAGATTCACGGTATGGCGCCTTAGTCGACTGAGCCACGACAGTGGCCGTTTTTGTATTTTTTTTAACAGGGCAATTATGTAATTTTAACTATCACATTCTGTTTTAGTATTACAGTTTGTCTGTGTTTAAACTACAACAATTTGTAAATTCTACAAAAAAATATGATCAATTCAACATATTCTTACTGTTAAATTAACAGTGGTATTTGGTGAGGAGTTTTACAGTATATTGATGTAAATTACACACTGCTTCATTGTTTTTGTATTTACAGTTTTTTTATGTCATGATTTTACATAAATTCCCTGTTAATTCTACGGACATTTTTTACAGTGTAGTGAACAAGTGAGTGATTTTGGACACAGGGATTAACTTAAAGTCAGGATTGAACCCGGGACCCTGGGGCTGTGATGTGGCAATGCTGCTTGCTGTGCCACCATGCTGCCTGAGCAAAACCTTTAAACAAGAGCTTGTCTTTTATCTAGCATCCAGTTAGCTCTTACTGTGACTGTCTGATTAAGCATCTGTGCTTGTGTACCAGCTATGTTGGGATGAAACTTTGCCCATTCTGTATGATCACAAATATCACATATCCTACAGAATGAGTCAGTTACCTAAACGTAGCTAGCTAGCTAAATGGTTGAAAGGGAAAATGGTTGGTCTGCTGTAATCTTAAAATGTCTTGTATATTCCTGACTGAATGGAGGTGCTTTTGCTGAGGCTCTGAGCACCTCCTGGGATAATGGATGCAACTAGCCTACTAACTCTAGCTAGTTAGCTAATATATATATATATATATATATATATATATATATATATATATCTCAGGGCTCTAACTAGGCCTTTTTTAGCGTATTGGGCCGACATGTAATGTTTCCTTACTGCTACGCTCACAGTATTGCTGACACGCCTGTAAAAGTTTCTGCTACACTAATAAAAAGGCTTGTCAATCTTGAACATGTGGTCGTTTGTTGAATTTTATCTTGTTATCCCCACGCGTCGGTGATTCTAAACACACCTTGATTATGCCCATTTCGAGCATGACCTTGAGTTCATCCCGAACCACCTTTTTCTTGTGTTTGGGCAAGCGGTAAGGGTGGCTATGCACTACCATCCCCGGGGGCGTTTCGATGTGGTGTTCTATGAGGTGGGTACGACCCGGAAGGGGCGAGAACACGCCGGAAAATTCCTTCTGCAACTTGGCTACCTCCGTGAGTTGGGTCGGCGAGAGGTGGTCTCCACAAGGGACCGGAGTGGTCCGAGATGTTATCTTTTTTACCTCCGGCCCCAGCTCCGCTTTCTCTGGGACTACCGACGCCAATGCCACGGGGACCCCCTCATTCCAGCGTTTTAAAAGGTTGAGGTGGTAGACTTGCAGTGCCCCACCCCTATCCGTTCGCTTCACCTCATAGTCGACGTCCCTGACTCGCCGCGTGACCTCGAAGGGCCCTTGCCACTTGGCGGCTAATTTAGAACTCGGCGTGGGCAATAATACGAGTACTTTGTCTCCCAGCGTGAAATCTCTAAGGCGTGTGCCCCTGTCATACAGCCGGCTTTGACGTTCTTGTGCCCGCCGTAAATTCTCCTGGGTTAGGTGCGTGAGGGTGTGGAGTTTTGCGCGCAGGTCAAGAACGTACTGGATTTCATTTTTACACGGTGAAGGTCCCTCCTCCCAATTTTCCCGCAGCACATCCAGAATGCCACGCGGCTTACACCCATATAATAATTCAAAGGGAGAAAACCCTGTGGAGGCTTGTGGGGCCTCTCGTACTGTGAATAACAGGGGCTCGAGCCACTTATCCCAATTATGTGCGTCTTCCCTTACAAATTTCCAGATTATGTTTTTGAATGTCTGGTTAAATCGCTCTACTAATCCATTCGTTTGTGGGTGATAGACACTGGTGCGGATAGACTTAATCCCCAGTAACCCATACAGCTCGCACAGTGTGTGTGACATAAACGAGGTGCCTTGGTCTGTCAGGATTTCTTTCAGAATCCTGACCCGGGAGATAAAGCGGAAGAGTGCCTCTGCAATACTGCGTGCTGAGATATTGCGGAGCGGCACTGCTTCCGGATATTGCGTTGCATAGTCCACTAGAACTAAAATAAAGCGATATCCCCATGCTGACCGATCTAATGGCCCGACGAGATCCATCCCAATTCGCTCAAACGGGGTCTCGATTAGAGGAAGAGGGCGCAACGGCGCTTTTGGAGTGGCCGCAGGATTGACTAATTGGCATTCACGGCACGCCGCACACCACCGACGGACATCCCCACGAATCCCTGGCCAATAGAACCGGGCCATTATTCGGGCTAGTGTTTTGTCTTGCCCCAAGTGTCCAGCCATGGGATTAAAGTGAGCCGCATGGAATACGAGTTCCCTACGGCTCTTTGGGATTAACAGCTGGGTTACTTGTTCCTTAGTTTGAGTGTCCTGTGTCACTCGGTACAATCTATCTCTAATAATAGCAAAATAGGGGAAGGTCGGTGCCGCACTCGGCTGAAGAGTTTGACCATCGATTACTCTCACTTGGTCAAACGCATGCCGCAGAGTCTCGTCCCGCGACTGCTCTAACGGGAAATCCCCAAGGGACTCCCCGAGAGAGGGAGGAGCGGGCTGCTCCTCACTCTGACGTGGTATCAACGTGGACGGCTCTGCGACAGCTTCTCCAGCCAATGCCACACCCGGATCTTCCCATGACCTACTAAGGCAGGACCCACTACGTGTTAAATACTCCATTAATTCTTTAAATCACGGTGTGGCAGCGGGGGCGTGGTCAAGTGCCAGTCTGTGACAGGAGGGCGGAGTCAGGGAAGGTGAGTGGCAGAATCACTACACCTGAGAGCAATTAACCTGTTTGTGTGTCTTCCCAGTGACCGCGCCCTATATAAGGAGGGAGAGCAGATAGCAGAGGAGCTCAACCCTGAACGAGACACTCGTCATGTGTGTGTGTCTATTTGAATTGTTAGAATGAAAAGTGTGACAATAAACGCTAAGTTGGACCTGATCTCTGTCCTGCCGTCCTCTGTGCTCCACCCACCAGTATTGAACTACTACACACGGCCAATCAGTTCCCAAAATCAACGAGTGGGTAAGACAAGGACTAACCGCCACCTTTATTCTATGCGTTTGGCCCCGGAATAGAATATGGACAGACACTAGTGGGTAATGGTGAACATCCCCGTGCACACACAACACCTTCACCGCTTGTGCTCCCCCCAATGCCTCACCTTGCACCAGGCGTTGGTGAATTGAGGTCTGATTACGACCGGAATCCACCAAAGCGTGATATGTATCCCCTTGAATACTCACCGGTATGCGATACGTTCCGGCCCAATTGGGGGGCGGTTTCTGGAGCGTCGGGCATCCGGATGACAGCACCCACCTCCCTTGCGGAGCTCTGACTCTGGAGACACTCCGATTCCCCGCCGCGCCAGCACACCGGCTTAGGCTTTCCCTCTGCACTGGTGTTATGGGTGTCACTCACCTGAGGGGGAGACAACACAGACACAGAAGAGGGAGATGGGAGGACACCACGGGTGCGATGGGCCGGCTGGGGAGGAGCCAGCCGCCGCCTTCGTGGCAGGGGAACGGGGTGGAGAGGGGGACAAGAGACAGGAGAGAGGGAGAGAGAGAGAGAGGGAAGAGAAGCAAGGGGAAACGCCTCATCTGCCTGCCATCAGAGACGCCTCCAGATTGTCCTCCGCCAGCTCGATGGCTCGTTCCAGCGACGCCGAGCGGCGACACTGGACCCATTCCGCTGTTCCTTCCGGAAGTTGAGAGATAAACTGCTCCAGTGCCACCAGATCGATGATCTCCTCAGCGTCGCGGTCTTCCGCCCTCAGCCACCGCCGGCAGGCGTCCCGGAGTTGCTGGCCGAATGCAAATGCCTGGCCGACCTCCTCCAGTGTCAGTGTCCGGAAGCGCTGATGGTGTTTCTCCGGGGAGCGGCCGAGCCGCTGCAGGATGGCTTTCTTTAGGCCCGCATAGACCAGCCGGCTGTCAGCAGGGAGCTGCTGCGCTGTGAGCTGCGCCTCGCCAGTCAGGAGCGGGAGGAGGCGCGCCGCGCGCTGCTCCAGCAGCCACCCCCATGCCTCGGCTGCTTGCTCAAAGAGAGCGAGGAACGCTTCCGGATCGTCCCGCGGTCCCATCTTCGTGAGGGTGGCGGCAGCGGTGGCCGACGCCCCGGCTGGTGTGAGCAGGTGCCAGAACGCCTGGTGATCTTCCTGCTGGGCCAGCATCAAGGCTTCGAAGTGCTGCTGCTGCTGCTCCTTCCGGAGGGTGATCAGCGCTTGATGCTGGTTCTGCTGGGCGGTAGCGAGGGCAAGGATGAGCTCTTCGAACAGGGAGGACTCCATGGGGTGGTTCTCTTCTGTGTCCCGGGTTTCAGCACCACTGTAGTAATCCCTGATGTGGGTGGGGCACAGAAGCATGGCAGGCGAGAGTAAGTGTTCACACAGATACTTTATTTTGCTGTTTTCCTTAGCTTTTCAGCTTTTCTCAGTCACACACGCAACACACACGTGTTCTGGTCAGGGGAGAGCTTCTTCTCTCCTCTCCCCCTCCCTTTAAGCCTCGGTCACAACCGGCCTTACGTGCTCCTACGGCCGGTCTACGTGCAAAAAACGCAAGAAATGCACGGAGGGCGCGCGTGAAACGCACGGAGGGCGTGCATGTGACGTGCTGATTTTCGAGCCATAGACTGGCCGCAGACCGGCCGCAGAGGTTCTTTGTCATGTCAAACAAACTCTACGGGCGCTTACGTTTTTTTCAGGTTGCAAGACAAACTTATGGCCAACGTGCGTCTTTCTCCATGAACAGAAAAAACGCAGCGATTTGGGAAACGTCAAAAATCGCACGGCCAAAAAATCGTACGTCCGGTTGTGACCTAGGCTTTATACTCCATCCCTGCAACAAACACACACACACACACTAATTGACACCAGGTGTAATGACTTAGCCACTTACCTTCCCTGACCCCGCCCTCCATTCACAGACTGCTGCTTGGCCACGCCCCCGCTGCCACAGTGGTAAAGTGCCAACCGTGTTAAGAGGCGCTTACACGCCATGCATGTAATACATGCCGGTCCCTGGCAATTTTTTTTTATGACACAACATGGACCATCGGAGTAACGGTCAGTCGGGGAAGGTATGATATGAGTTAGATCTGGATGGTCATGTATTGTAATTGAATGGCTGAAGCTGAAAATAAAGTTGACACTTAGTGAACATCAACTGGTTGTTTTATTCTTATTCCATAAATATGTCACTAATATAGTTGAATATTAATTATAAGTCTTCAATCAAAAACAATCACAGCAACTTTTACCAAAAAAAAACCCCAAACCTCATTAATATTACCAAAAGAGTGACTTTCAGGGAGGTCTGCAAGTGCCAGGAAATGCACTCGAATGCATCTCCGAGCATGTAGAACCCATGAGCTTTCGGAGGCCTAAGGCGGCCCCTGAACCCCCTGGTCACTATGACTGGTGCTACTAAGCTGATATTTTGGTCTAGTTAGAACTCTGATTGATATATATCTGCACTGCCTAAAAGCTGAGCTCCCGATGAGTGTAAAATGTGTTAGTAAGTAATCCCATGTTATTTTTAAAACGAAAAAAAAAAGCACTGGATAAAGCCCATCTATATCGTGATTTGGCCTAGTGGTTAGTGTGTCCGCCTCTTGATTGGGAGATCGCGAGTTCTACTCATGGTCAGGTCATTCCAAAGACCATCATAAAAATGATACCTACTGCCATCTGGCAAGGCACGCTGCAATACAGATGTGAGTGGGGAGTCAAGCTCTGGCAGTTACCAGAGGACTAGCCTCCCACTGTAACCCTAGCTATGTAATAGGCGAGAGCCTGAGGGCTACGGAAACGGAGATCAGTGCCACATGGTGTGGGAAGGACTTTGATTTGATTTGAAAACCCATCTATCTTATGTAAATAAAGATACAAATTTTGTTGTCAAGTGTTTATGAGATACATTACCCTGCACTTCCGATCGGGTTCCCGTTGTACGGTTACAAAAGGCATCAATAATCAAGTCGATGCATTACCTTATTCTCTTACGTATGGAGCTTCGCTAAAATATTTTGTAGAGAAAAAAGTATAATACAGGTTGTTTTTGATGTGGTTTTTTTTTTTTTTGTTTCATATACCCAATCTGTGTTAGCTAGATAGTATTTTCACAATTGCTAAAACGCACACCCTTGCATAAAAGGACACATTTTAGACAAAGGGATTGAACCACTCACTTTCTCTACACAGCTGCAGATAAACTTTCGTTAGTCACTACCAGGTATCAAGAGTTCTCAACCCTAACAACTTCTCAACTGGGTAATTAAACAAACTCCCCAACAAGGACTATTATCTATCACTAGAGTCACTAGCTTCCACACCAAATTAGAAAAAAAAAGCCTTTTTCTCCCTCGATAGTCCAGTGTCAGACTTTCATTATCACACTCCTATTTGTTTAGTCTCTCTCTCTATCTCTCACATGCTATTCACCATGTAATAGGATTTATTTTGTGCTTGAATTTGGGGCGTGATGACATTTGATGTTTGAGCTTTGCTTACAGGTTTCCTGCCAAATCCGAGCCAGCACAGTGCTGCAAAGTACTATTACAGCATTGTCAGGGCAACTCACATCAGCTCCAGAGCATAATGTAATATAGTATTTTTTTCTTCCTTCATACAGGTTTTTTTTTTTTTTTTCATTTTTAACAAAAAGTCCTTCTCACTATAACTTTGGAAAGCTGTGTACAATACGACTGTTTGAGCAGAACAGAAGTATGTGATTGTTGCATATTGTTAGCTTAACAAAAGAACAAACGTATTACAGGATATAAGATATAGTGTGTTATTCAGTCTAATAAAGTATAGGTATAATAAAGGAGTGGGGCTTCTTCTTTCTGTCGCATATGGACTCTTATCTGATGTAATTAAAGGGTGAGGCACGACTCAGGCTCCTCATTCATTTGAGAGGTGTGATCTATCTCTCTCGGTGACTCAGTTTCCCAGCTAATTCTCACTGTGTAAATTAACCCAGAGATGACACCCAGAGACTTCCTCTAGCATCAGCGATACCAGGTTATGGATATAGCCAGTGCTTGTGTCGGATACATTTTGTGCATACCGAACAAACGCAGTGTTGTCATTTTTAGCATACAGTGGATGAAGAAATCGGAGCCAGTTAAAGCTGAAGTGAAAACAGACCTTGTGGAACTTGTACAACCCTGATTCCAAAAAAGTTGGGACAAAGTACAAATTGTAAATAAAAACGGAATGCAATGATGTGGAAGTTTCAAAATTCCCTATTTTATTCAGAATAGAACATAGATGACATATCAAATGTTTAAACTGAGAAAATGTATCATTTAAAGAGAAAAATTAGGTGATTTTAAATTTCATGACAGCAACACATCTCAAAAAAGTTGGGACAAGGCCATGTTTACCACTGTGAGACATCCCCTTTTCTCTTTACAACAGTCTGTAAACATCTGGGGACTGAGGAGACAAGTTGCTCAAGTTTACGGATAGGAATGTTCACCCATTCTTGTCTAATGTAGGATTCTAGTTGCTCAACTGTCTTAGGTCTTTTTTGTCATATCTTCCGTTTTATGATGCACCAAATGTTTTCTATGGGTGAAAGATCTGGACTGCAGGCTGGCCAGTTCAGTACCCGGACCCTTCTTCTACGCAGCCATGATGCTGTAATTGATGCAGTATGTGGTTTGGCATTGTCATGTTGGAAAATGCAAGGTCTTCCCTGAAAGAGACGTCGTCTGGATGGGAGCATATGTTGCTCTAGATTAGAACCTGGATATACTTTTCAGCATTGATGGTGTCTTTCCAGATGTGTAAGCTGCCCATGCCACACGCACTAATGCAACCCCATACCATCAGAGATGCAGGCTTCTGAACTGAGCGCTGATAACAACTTGGGTCGTCCTTCTCCTCTTTAGTCTGAATGACACGGCATCCCTAATTTTCATAAAGAACTTCAAATTTTGATTAGTCTGACCACAGAACAGTTTTCCACTTTGCCACAGTCCATTTTAAATGAGCCTTGGCCCAGAGAAGACGTCTGCGCTTCTGAATCATGTTTAGATGCGGCTTCTTCTTTGAACTATAGAGTTTTAGCTGGCAACGGTGGATGGCACGGTGAATTGTGTTCACAGATAATGTTCTCTGGAAATATTCCTGAGCCCATTTTGTGATTTCCAATACAGAAGCATACCTGTATGTGATGCAGTGCCGTCTAAGGGCCCGAAGATCACGGGCACCCAGTATAGTTTTCCGGCCTTGACCCTTACGCACAGAGATTCTTCCAGATTCTCTGAATCTTTTGATGATATTATGCACTGTAGATGATGATATGTTCAAACTCTTTGCAATTTTACACTGTCAAACTCCTTTCTGATATTGCTCCACTATTTGTCAGCGCAGAATTAGGGGGGTTGGTGATCCTCTTCCCATCTTTACTTCTGAGAGCCACTGCCACTCCAAGATGCTCTTTTTATACCCAGTCATGTTAATGACCTATTGCCAATTGACCTAATGAGTTGCAATTTGGTCCTCCAGCTGTTCCTTTTTTGTACCTTTAACTTTTCCAGCCTTTTATTGCCCCTGTCCCAACTTTTTTGAGATGTGTTGCTGTCATGAAATTTCAAATGAGCCAATATTTGGCGTGAAATTTCAAAATGTCTCACTTTTGACATTTGATATGTTGCCTATGTTCTATTGTGAATACCATATCAGTTTTAGAGATTTGTAAATTATTGCATTCCGTTTTTATTTACAATTTGTACTTTGTCCCAACTTTTTTGGAATCGGGGTTGTATTTCTTGTGTCCAAATTCTCTTCAGTGACCGGCGTAGTACTATTTTCATCAGGGCTGTGCCCCTCACAAAATAGTACTATACCGGTCACCTCAGATAATCAATAATTTCAACCAGAGCCTCTCAGTGCATGGTATATTTGATTACTGCACAATGTAAATAAACTATGGCTCCTCCAGTTGAATTAGGCATTATTTGTCTACGACACTTCCTTTTTGCTGCAGAAACTACTTCAAAATCAGGTATCAAATTCAGTTACAATGGCTTTCTTTGGGCTATCTTAAAATTTCAGTAGTTAGGGCTGCATGGGCAGTGCTGATTTCTAATTAAGCTACAAATGATTGATTGTGCAGGTTTGGATATGCACTGATAAAGTTCAGAAAAATGTCAAAAATACTTTCCAAAAAAGTGAATTTGGGAAATGTTGCTGAGGGAATTAAGATTTTCGATATTTTTGCGATTCCTGGCTTTTTGAATGTTGATACTAATGGATAGCTTGATTTGGGAACCATCAGTGGTTGTGTATATGCAATTACCATTCATAAGAATTTCAGCACATTTCCCTGTACTGAGAAAAGAATGGAAAAGCACAACATTTACTCAAAAGCTGCTTATAATGCCTAAGGGCTAGTGTTGAAGAGGTCAGCAAATGCTAATGCAAAACACTTTCATGAATTCTACAATTAAAGGGTTTTGTCCTTTCAGACATGAGCCTGCATTTTCAAAAGGAAGAATCTGTACTTATGCAAAACCAACCAGAATTTTTTAAGGAAAGCAAAAGGAACTGTTAACTGCTGTGGAAAGTTTGATAAATCCAAACAAAGTGCACTATAATCAATTATTATACATACAGGCCACCTTTCCATGGAATAAATACATGTATTCTATTCCCTTCTAGTGGGTTTATTGATGGCATGCAATATTATCATATCGCTTATCCTCCATGTATTATGCCACTCTCCCCAATGGAGAATGAGCGTGAAATATTATGACAATATTGCACGTTGTCAAGACAACATGACGTCACATATCGGAGCGCATGCAAAGATCCAGTGACAAAACTTTTCTGTTGCGTATGTGCACAATCATTTATTTGTCAGCCGGGACAGAGAGAAGACGAGGTTCATCCAGTGCTAGGTTTAAGCATTAAATAAATAAGCTGAAAACTGAAACTAAAGACGCGCTGAACACCCGAAAGGCTACCAGAAGTTCATTATATAGTCTTCACGCATATTTACAAGAGAAAAACATACCAATGGACATTGAAAAACTGGAAAAGAGACATATTGGAGACATAAAACTTCTGCACTAGTGAGTGACTGCGACAGTTTGTACACAAACATGGCTGCCAGGTTTGCTTCATTAAAAGCGGAAGATTTTGAGAGAATTTTGGCTGCCAGGTCGCTCCATTGTGTGTAGTTGTCGATGTTGATTTGAAAAGTAACTAAGTAAATTACACAGGGAAAATAATAAGAAGAAGAACAACAACAACAACTTTATTCATCACACGCTTGTGAAATTCTTCTCTGCATTTAACCCATCTGAAGCAGTGAACACACACATACCCAGAGCTGTGGGTAGCCATGCTAACAGCACCTGGGAGTTCAGTGCCTTGCTCAAGGGCATCTCAGCCCAAGGCTGTCCCATATTAACCTAGCTGCATATCTTTGAACTGTGGGAGAACCAGAGAAAACCCATGCAAACACGGGGAGAACATGCAAACACCACACAGAAAGGCCCCCTGCTGGCCGCTGGGCTCAAACCCAGAACCTTCTTGCTGTGAGGCGACCGTGCTAACTACTTACACCACCGTGCCGCTCTAATATTCAGCTTGACTGCGCTAGCATTGCCCTGCGCTAACACTACACTGGCTAGAGGGTAACTGGACTGCCATGCTAACAGCACCGAGTCACACGTAAGCTTGGATTGGCTTTCACTAACACTACTGCTCAATGCTACACCGACTAGAAGGTAACTGGACTGCCACGCTAGCAGCACCAAGTTGCAGGTAAGCTTGTGTTGGCCTTCGAGAATGCTGATATGAAGAGTATGCATGTATTATAATAATAATAAATTGTCTGGCTTTTTTCATGGTCTATGAGATATATTCCATTCAGCTAGCATGATATTGAACTTGTCTTTGACTCGTTCAATATCATGCTAGCTGATATTGATGGAATATATCTGATAGACCACTCAAAGCCAGCCAATATTATTTAATTATTTTACATACAGGACACTTTTTCAGTGGAATAAAAACATGTATTCTATTCCCTTCTCGCGGGTTTCATTCATTTGGTTTGATATCATGCAGTATTGTTAGCATATCACTTATCCTTCATGTATTACATCACTCTACCCAATGGAGAATGAACGTTGAATATGGTTTACGATATTGCATTGTTGTCAAGACAACATGACGCCACACGTCAGAGACGTAAAACTTCCACGCTAGCAAGCGACTGTGACAATTTGTAAACAAACATGGCCGCCAGGTTTGCTTTGTTAAATACGGAAGATTCTGAGGGAATTTTGGAAGAGAAAGACGCACTGAACACCCAAAAGGAATGTGTATGTATAATAATAATATTGGCTGGCTTTTTTCGTGGTATGTCATCTCATCTCATCTCATTATCTCTAGCTGCTTTATCCTTCTACAGGGTCGCAGGCAAGCTGGAGCCTATCCCAGCTGACTACGGGCGAAAGGCGGGGTACACCCTGGACAAGTCGCCAGGTCATCACAGGGCTGACACATAGACACAGACAACCATTCACACCTACGCTCAATTTAGAGTCACCAGTTAACCTAACCTGCATGTCTTTGGACTGTGGGGGAAACCGGAGCACCCGGAGGAAACCCACGCGGACACGGGGAGAACATGCAAACTCCACACAGAAAGGCCCTCGCCGGCCACGGGGCTCGAACCCAGGACCTTCTTGCTGTGAGGCGACAGCGCTAACCACTACACCACCGTGCCGCCCGTGGTATGTCATATATATTCTATTCAGCTCGCATGATATTGAACTTTGACTTGTTCACTGTCATGCTAGCTGAATGGAATATATCTGATATACCACTCAACGCCAACCAATATTATTTAAATATTCTCATCTTGTTAATATTGTAGTTTTTAATGTCATAGTTAAAACTACTACATTAAGTTAGTAGTTTTAACTACTACATTATAGTGGTAGTATTACATTATAGTAATTTTTAATGTACTGTACTGTATATGCATACTTTAATGTTTATTGATGTAAATCAACTGACCCGAGGCTTTCATAAGTAAGTTTTGACTGTTCTTTTTTCAGTACAAGAAACGGTAACTATTATAGAGAAATGACACTAGAGCATTCCATTAACCGTTGTGAAATCCATTTGTGTGTGTGTGTGTGTGGGCGTGCATGTGCACAATGCCAGGCTATGGACTATGCTCAGACATGTCCTTGCTGTAATACGACACATGTCCCATGCCTGGCTTACTGAAGTTTACGCTGTCACAGAGATGAGCTCCTCTATATTTAGCACAGAGCAGCGTGAGCCTGACCACGGCAGTCACTTTGTGCTGGAGTGCTCACAGAAACACACACACATCACACTCACTCCGTAGTGGAAAGGACATTACAGCTGGTAAGCTTTTCAAACAGCAGGCTTTTTTTATCGTTCTGTGATAATGTGTGGGAAATACCTGGCACAGAAGCAGTTACTGAATATAAAGGAATGAAAATGTTGGGTGTTATGAATTCACTGTTGCTTTGCTTTCTGAATAATGGTGTGGTGTTTTTTTTTTTTTAATGAAGTGGTATCAGATTGTTGAGTGTTATTAACTGGATCGGCTTCAGATTCTACCATCTTCTTTTCGGACTGCTTAATATAACAGAAGCACTTCTAATTTGCACATAAGCTGTGCATTAAAGCAATACACCATCAGTTTTTTAGACATAATTTGTATTTGCTGCATTTGTAACTACTATGGAAAAAAGGTGTGAAAAGAACAGAACAATCCTAATAATGCAAGTCTAAGGGCAGTTACTGAATTGTCAAATATGCTTAAACTAGACAGCTATGCAATGTGAATTCACACATGTGACACAAGCATGAAAGAGCGATACAAAAACAAGCTGCTTTCCTGAGGAGTTTGTGGTTTCTGTGAGCTCAGGTGGAAACCATGGCACTTCTGTATTTACTTAGCGTTACACTGGTTATACAGAAGCACAAATTATTCTGTCTGGAAGAAGTAATCTGAAAGGATGAAGTATACAGGTTTAGAGCTTAGTTTACCTTAAACAGAAGAAGACATGAATATTTCCTCCAAAAATGTTTTGCATATAACAAAAGCCCCAGCAACTGCCCCTAGACGTTGAAGGTTAAGTGAGTTTTGTATAAACAGATGTCGAAATGCTGGTCCTTAATAATCACACATACACGACAGAGGCTGAGATGGAAATTAGGTTGAAAATCTATGGGTTATTCATGTAATGGTCTGGAAGTATTTCAGCCTGCTGGTATCTTTAGATTTCTTTAAATTAAGTAGATAAAAATGCACTCCTGTACGTGTGTCTGGAAAAAAGCATTTGGTCAATTCAGTAAATGTAGCATCTGTTTTTCTTTTCAGGACTTTTATGAATACCGGTAAGCAACAGAAGCCAGTGCTTACAGGCCAACGGTTTAAGACCAGGAAAAGGGGTGAGTGTCCATTTTCAGCACTGTCCATCTACACTGTACAGTATGTTACAGCGATTTAACTAGACTGCATAGCTTTTTTTTTTTTTTGCTTTTTTTTTTTACTTGAAGACTGTTAAACATTTTATTTCCATACAAATTGACTTTTATCCAAGTTTGTCTGGGCGCTTATCCAATAAACACTCGGCTAAGGTACTCATGTGCTGTAGTCTCACTCACTGTTGCAAAAGTCCCTTTTGTGGTTCTCTGCCTTCCATTAATAGCTTGTGTTCACTCTTGCACAACACTAAGCTGTGGCCAAAGCCCCTACCACCTCACTACTGCTGCCACTTTTCCACCTGAGCAACACACACACACACACACACACACACACACACACACACGATCAGATGCAGCAGCACTGAGGCTGCTTCAGATACAGGACTTTTCAAACAGGCTTTACATGATTGAAATGCATTCGAGCTAGAGCACTGCGATTACAGCATGGTGCTTTATAGACAAATGCTCATGAAAAAAAAAACTGTTTTTCATCCTGAGCCTGGCTTGGCCAACAAAATGTTCCTCATGGGCCTGTGACTGCCAAATGTGAGGGTGTTTTTTAATCACAAGACACTGGTGTCACACTTCAAAGCCTTACTCTGTAGATGTTATTGACTGTTCAAATGTTGGGTTTCACAGCCACAGCCAGACTGTTTCATGAACCATGTAAGGTAATGATGGACTGTAATTAGCTACTCCAGCTCATTAAAAAGTGCAGCAGAGCATCCGCAAATGCTCACATTTGTGCACAACTACTATATCAGTTATACAGACAAGAAATGTCTTTAGTGAACATGTCATGAATAGTAGCGTATACCAGTCTGTACCAGTCCCACAGTTAACTTGGTTCTGATTACGTCCCTCTGGTTATTGCAGATGAAAAGGAGAAGTTTGAGCCGACGGTTTTCAGAGACACAATTATTCAAGGCCTCAACGAAGCTGGGGGTGATCTTGATGCTGTAGCGAAGTTTCTGGATGTCACCGGTTCAAGATTGGACTACCGCCGCTATGCTGACACTCTGTTTGACATCCTCATCGCTGGGAGCATGCTTGGTACGAACTAAGGAAGAGGAATGTTAATGGTTTCTGCTATACATTTTTTTCCTTGAATATATTTTAAAAGCTTTCTTCACATTTACAGTACTATCTTTATTATTAATAATTATATATATTTAACATGAACTGGGTCGGATCAGTCTTAACAGGTGTCTGTCACTATGTGGCAATTTATTGGCAGTGCTGTGGTTATGCTTAGCTTAGTATCATGATCAAGAGCAAAGGTGCATTGCCTACAGAATCACTGCACTATACTTTATCCCAAATTAGCTCATGTTCCAGGTTTCTCTGTAAACCTAGCAGCTAAATGGTGTACTTTGGGGTGTATATATAAAGTTGCACTAATCAGAAGGACAAGTATGAAATTGTCTTAAAGAAACAGTTCAGGCAAAGTGATTAACAGTGAGTAGAAGCTGCAGTTATTCAGCAATTAAAGAAGAACTGAAGTCATTTTTAAACTTGCTTTATTTCTTAATTAACGTGTTATTCAATTACGTTTTCGGTTTTAGTGACCTCATATCATGACTCGTATTGGCAACTAATTGCAATTAAATATTACACTTATCGGCCTATTCGGTTTTTAGCCATGTTGAATTTACTTCGTTTGGTCAACGGCAGACGTCACTTATCCACGCGATCTTCACGAGACTTGTGCGAGACTTCGAAACATGAAGTGTCAGCCAGGTGTCAGCGCCACCATTTTGAAAACCGTTTTCCAAACGAAATATTGCACAAAAACGAGTTTAAATGACGATTACTGACTACTTTTTTCAAACTTTCCTGATTGCTATCAAAACAAATAAAACTTCCGGCTTGATTACATCAGCATTCAAAAGAGGGCGCGCGCATCTTTTGACAGCGTTGGCAGATGTTGGTCACTTTGATTTCCGCTGTATGTTTTACTTCCGTCCTACGATGCCTCACACAGGTCTCAACGAATCTCGTTTACGGCCGTTGCTTTGACATATGGACTGATATATTACAGAGCATATTTCAAACACTCATAACTTGCTATAGCAGCGACAAAATAGCTATCAAAATGCATTCCTATATTTAATAAAATGAGATAAATAGATTTGATAATAAAAAATGTGCCTTCAGTTCTCCTTTAAATGTATGTGCACATACAATAGATATGCAATTACTGTACATAGTCTGTTGCTATGCACAGTTTGACAACCCCATATTCACCTAAATAAAGCTAATACACCTAACAAACCTAAACAACAGCTCATTTTTACATTCATACATCAATTTCATCTGCCTTATGTATTATCCTATTTGTTATTTATAGTGATATTCATTTCTCTAGATTGTTACACTATGACTTAGGACGCTCCTTAGTAAAATAATTAATGGCTCTTAATGCCAAGATGTGTATGTGATATGTCCAAAATATTGTAGACACTTGGGAAGGCCACTCCCACATGTTGACTTTTGCTAAATTGTCGCCACAAAGTAGGATGTCTTTGTATGCTGTCGCATTATAATTTCCCTTTACTGCAAACAATGACAATGCTCCTGTGCACAAATGAGGTCCATGAAGACATGGTTTGCTAAGTATAGAGTGGAAGAACTTGATGCCTTGGTCAGATGTCTACAAACATTTGGCCATTTATGGCCCTTTTCCACTACCCTTTTTCAGCTCACTTCAGCCCAACACGGCTCGCGTTTCGACTACCTCAGAGCAGCGCGACTGGGCTCACTTCAGCCTTACTCAGCACCCAAAACTTGCACGGTTTTGGAGTGGGGCTGAAGCGAGCCAAACCGAGCCGAGTGGGGCTAGGGGCGTGAGAAGACACTCCCCTGTGCACTGATTGGTGAGGAGGAGTGTCCTCACATGCCCACACACGCCCCGCGAGCACGCTGGGATCTGTAAACACCATAAACCCGGAAGAAGAATAATTACGAATTACGAGAATTTCTGAAGCCTTATGCGCCTCGCCTCATCTATACGCTCTTGCCAGTATCTGTTGGCGTTGTCGGTGACAACAAGCCACAGCACCAAGACCAGCAACACTAACGACTCCATGTCCTCCATGTTTATTGTTTACTATCCGGGTCATGAGACTACCGCTTAAAAGGTCACTGATGTCACTGTTTGCGCCACCTAACGACATCACGTGACGTCCACCCACTTTCGCTAACTCCACCCAATGTGTCCACCCACTTCCAGCCAGCACGGTTCAGCGCGGTTGTAGTCGAAATGCAACCCCAACAGCCCCACTCAGCTCGACTCAGCACCGCACGGCTCAGCCCAACTCAGCCGCGTTGGTAGTGGAAAAGCGGCAATAGTGTATTTGGAGGCTTACATACACACTGCAGGTGGTGTAGGTGTGAGGTGTTGTGGGTGTTTTTTTTCCTCCCTTGTTGCCATCATCTCCTTAAAGTGCATATCACGGGTAAATCCAGGAGTGAGATCAATGTAATTCTCCTATTTTATATTAAACTTTGGTCAAATATCTGTCACATTTTGCATTTTGTGCAATTTTTTTACCTTGCGCAATACCAGAAAAATTCAGTTGAAATCAAGCCATTTGAGGCGAATTCGTCCGCATCTGAAAAAACTTGCCATTTGGATTTCCCGGCAAACACTGATTTTCGTGACGTCACGTGCGGGACGCCTCCTTCTGAATCCTACATCAGCGCTGGTTTGTTTATGAGAAAACGACCGTATTATTTACATCCCCGGTGTTGTCTCCGTCGTCTTCACTACTTGAATCATCATCAAATCCAAACAGATGAAGCCCCAATTCTGACATCTCATTATATTCTTCATCCAAAGGTGAAGTAACATTGCACTCGGGTCACAATTCCATATTTCAATGCAAAATCGCTAGCTGCTAAACTTGGTCTACACAGGCTGTGCACTGAAACCGTGCAAGCTCTCACAACCTGCTGGCGCTTCCGCAGGTGACGTCACGAACCTGGCTCCAGACTCCCTTGGGATTTTTCCAGACGTGTTTTGTTATTTTATTTTTTTCTGCTGTAGACAGATGGCCTTGTGCAAAATTACCCTTCTGGATGAGTGTGTAAAGGGACATACTTTCATATAAAAAAAACACAAAATTGGTCCAGGATATGCACTTTAAGATTTACTGATATGAGCAGTGTACAGTTGTGGAAGCCATTAACCTCTAACCTCTGTTTCTTCCCCAGCCCCCGGGGGAACACGCATTGATGATGGAGACAAGACCAAGGTGACTATCCACTGTGTGTTCACTACAGAGGAAAATCACACTGCTGCTCGCAGCTATGCTCAGGTAATGCTTGGCAATACTCAGATGTTGCTTCCATAAAACCTCCTTGCTGAACAGTAATGCAGGATATCAGTCATGCCATGTCACAACTACTCTGAAGTACAGATCTACTCGACACCGCCTGTATTAAAAAGTGCTTTATAAATCAATAAATTTTGAACACTTGCCTGGCTGGAAATGACATTTATTGAATTTTTTGTTTCTTATTTTGCTTTGTTCGTGTACGTATCACCAGGTTTTCAATAAACTTATCAGGAGATACAAATATCTGGAGAAGGGATTTGAGGAAGAAATAAAAAAGGTACTTTACTTGTACTCTACTTGTTCCAACAGATGCTGTTTATACTGTGTGGAGATAAAACAGTTCTTGCATCGTTCATCAGTCAGCCTAAATACCGCTATGGTATAAGACCGCCGTGCTGTTTGTTGTGATGAGTCACTGCTGTCTATGTAGCTCCCATTTATAACTCATCTGACAGGCTGCCATTATAAATTTGCACCTTAATTATGAAATGGACCGCATCTGAAGGAACATTTTTATTTTGCCAGAGCTTTACTGCTTTATAAGAATAGTATGCTGAGATCAGAAAACTTTAATAGGTATGAAGGACATGGTGCAGTACTTATTATACAGTATACCCCTTATTATTCTATCCACATTTGCTGGATATGAGCAATCTCGCGCTCTGATTAGCTACTCTACTACTAGGATATCAACTCATATACCGTAAGTAGAGAAAAACAAAATGGCGGAGCGTTTTGTAAAACAAAATAAAAACTACTTGAAAACAAAACACCAAAAAATACAAAAAAAGCAAGAAAATATGTAATAAAAGTATTTCATGGTAAGAACATATCTTATTTTTATTTTTCAATAATTATTATTATAGCATTTTTCACAAGCTGCTACTGTCATTTTGCTGGTTTATTTAAATTCTTCATCTTTAAGCATTAAAATTTGTTTAATTTTTTTAGTCTAGTTCAAAAGCGCAAAGAAGTTTGAAAATTACAGAACTGAAATGTCCAAGGAAGAATTAGTATAAAGGAAGAATTTGTATAAAGTTTTTATTTATCAAATTTGCAAAAAATAAAAATGCTCTGTTTCTCAAAATCCAGTGAATGTGGATAGAATAAAACAGTTCTTCCACTCAATCTCATCGTACATGGCTTATAGCCAGCTCGGCACTTTGTGCCTCGTCGACTATCAGCTCATATACGACTTGATTTTGTGGAATAACTGTTAATTATATTATCCCTAAATAGCCTGGGCTTTGGGCTTTAAGTGGTGTGGTTTTGTTTGTGTCCATCATACTGACTCATGATACTGACTCAGATACCTCATAGATATTTCACAATAAGGTGTACCCAAGGCATAATGATCAAACCACAAAACTGAGGACCCTTGAACACTGGTTTCTGGTTGTTATATAATTAAGAAGTTAACTATTCAGTGTTAATCTGGCTGTTTTATGGCTTAGTAAAAGATGGATAAGGATTTTTTCAGGTAATGTTTTAAAAGAACTCAGATCAAGGCTGAGGTTTTTTTTCTTTCTTTCTGTTTAAAACCCATTTAACATGGACACTTTTTGTTCACTTTTTATCATGGACAGCTGCTTCTCTTTCTGAAAGCCTTCAGCGAGTCTGAGCAGGCAAAACTGGCTATGCTGACAGGGATCCTGCTCGCCACTGGCACACTGCCACCTGCCATCCTTACCAGCCTCTTCAGTGAGAACATAGTGAAAGAAGGTTTGTGTAATGGATAGATTTCACATTTAATTTGACATTGATTAATCTTCAATCACCACTTTATTATTTTATGATTATGATTACATACACGGGCGGCACGGTGGTGTAGTGGTTAGCGCTGTCGCCTCACAGCAAGAAGGTCCGGGTTCGAGCCCCGTGGCCAGCGAGGGCCTTTCTGTGCGGAGTTTGCATGTTCTCCCCGTGTCCGTGTGGGTTTCCTCCGGGTGCTCCAGTTTCCCCCACAGTCCAAAGACATGCAGGTTAGGTTAACTGGTGACTCTAAATTGACCGTAGGTGTGAATGTGAGTGTGAATGGTTGTCTGTGTCTATGTGTCAGCCCTGTGATGACCTGGCGACTTGTCCAGGGTGTACCCCGCCTTTCGCCCGTAGTCAGCTGGGATAGGCTCCAGCTTGCCTGCAACCCTGTAGAACAGGATAAAGGGGTTAGAGATAATGAGATGAGATGAGATGAGATGAGATGAGATGAGATGAGATGAGATGAGATGAGATGAGATGAGATGAGATACACTCACTGAGAACTTTATGTAATGCCCACATCAACCATCAGAATGGGGAAAAATGTGATCTCAGTGATTTTGACCATGGCATGATTGTTGGTGCCAGACAGGCTGGTTTGAGTATTTCTATAACTGCTGACCTCCTGGGATTTTCACCCACAACAGTTTACAAAGAATGGTGCAATAACGAAAACAACATCCAGTGAGTGGCAGTTCTACAGACAGAAATGCCTTGTTGATGAGAGAGGTCAATAAAGAATGGCCATATTGGTTTGAAAGGCTACAGTAACTCAGATAACCACTCTGTACAATGGTGGTGAGCAGGAAAGCATTTCAGAATGCAGAACACAGTCAAACCTTGAGGTGGATGGGCAGAAAGCAAAAAGCCACATCAGTATCCACTTCTGTCAGTCAAGACCAGAAAGCTGAGGCTGCAGTGGGCACATGTTCACAGCTAAAGGCTGGAAAACCACAGCCTGGTCTGATAAATCTCGGTTTCTGCTGAGGTACACAGATCGTGGGGTCAGAATTTGGCGCCAACAGCATGAATCTGTGGGCCCAACCTGCCTTTTATCAACCGTCCAGGCTGGTGGAGGTGGTGTAGTGGTCAGTGTTGCCAGACACTGCTGACGTTTTCCAGCCCAAAATATGTTCAAATCCGCCAAAATGCACTTAAAACCGCCCAATCTGGCAACACTGGTAGTGGTGTGGGGAATGTTTTCTTGACACACTTTAGGTCTGTTAATACCAATCAATCATCACTTGAATCAATCATCACTTATATTTGAAGTTATTAAACTTATTTAAATTTATTTTATTTTTATTCTTTTTTCAGACGATTTTATCTTCTATTTTTAGACATGTTTACTTCTCTGATTCAGGAGCTTTGTAGCAAATTTGAATTTCCCTCCGGGGATAATAAAGTAATTCTGATTCTTATTCTGGTTCTGAATGCCACAGCCTACTTGAGTATTGTTGCTGACCATGTGCAGCCCTTCTTGGCCACAATTTCCCCATCTTCTAATGGCTACTTCCAACATGATAATGTACCATGTCACAAAGCAAAGGTCATCTCAAACTGGTTTCATGAACATGGCAACTTTTTCACTTCTGCCAACCTTAAGAATTTTTTGAAGTTCAGCCTTTTTTTTTTTTAGGAGTTCTCAACATTTCATTAATTAGATGCATGGAAATCCCTGTAGTGATCCCTGTAGTGCTGGGACACGTTGCATGTTTGTGCTCATTAAGCAATACTTAGCTTAGTACTTGCAGTCAATCTTCCATGTAGGTTTAAATTCTTTTGATTTTAGAAACATGTCTTTTTTTGTAGAGTAAACATTCACTGCCAGTAAAGCTTATTTGGAATTTTACACCATATCAGTGCACCCTAAAGGTTTTAGAATCATACTTCTATGTGGGATGTGGGACATTATGATTGTTTCACTTACCTTTGTGTCAATCTTATTATACAGGAATCGCTGCTTCCTTTGCAGTGAAGCTGTTCAAGGCATGGATAGCTGAGAAAGATGCCAACGCAGTGACTTCAGCCCTGAGGAAGGCCAGCCTGGATAAGAAACTCCTTGTATGTTTGTGTGTGCGTGAGAGAGATTGTGTGCGGTTTCAATAAAGCATGATATTTAATATTGTAAACATGCTAAATATTCATGACCGTGAGAACTGGACATGGTAAATGGAGAGAACACAGGATAGACTTTCAACTTATTACTTTGGGCTTGTGTATTATTAATATATATATATATATATATATATATATATATACAAGCACAAAGTAATAAGTTTTTTTACATATACCGTATACACACACACACACACACTATAGGGTGTTTCAAAACATTTGATATTATTTGAGATGTAAATATCCCACAAACTACATAGTCTAGGCAAATGAAAGTGAACAGGCTTAATGTTAAGCAATATGAGATTTATCCCTCAAAATTTGAATGAGAAATTCAGAGGTATGTGGATTCCATGAACAATTTCACAAATTTTCAGTATGCTTGCTGCCTGAGACACGGCACACGTCAAGTCGGTGAATGGCATTTCTATACCTAAGAAGATAAAAACAAAAAACATTAAACATAAAATTTTGACCTGTTTCCGCACATGCTGTTAAAATTTGAGGTCAATTGAATGAGAATTGGCAAAATTATTAGATTGATAAATTATATCAAATTTTTTGAAACACCCTCTATGTGTGTGTATATATATATATATATATATATATATATATATATATATATATATATATATATATATATAATCATTTTAGTATTTATAATTATATATAATTACTAAATGTATTGCTATTTAATTTTCTTTTAACCTGGTTTTCATGAACTCAGTCTCATATAATCTGCTCAGGAACTCTTTCCTGCCAACAAACAAAATGTGGAGCACTTCTCCATGTACTTTAATGAAGCTGGGCTGAAGGAGCTGTCAGATTTCCTGCGTGTGCAGCAGTCTTTGGGCACCCGCAAGGAACTGCAGAAAGAACTGCAAGAGCGTCTGTCTCAAGAGTGTCCCATCAGAGAGGTGAACATACCTCCATGTTTATATACTTGCTTCTAAAGTCATGATCTCATTGGCTGTATTTTAACATCGGTAACTTCACATACGGTATGCTTGGCAGATTTCATATATAGCTCAAAGAAAGATTCTCAAAATTAACACAGATTCATTAGTAGTCTTATTATATGCTTTCAGTTGAATATTATAATTGTAACTGGGGCGGCGATGGTGGTGTAGTGGTTAGCGCTGTCGCCTCACAGCAAGAAGGTCCTGGGTTCGAGCCAGTGGCTGACGGGGGCCTTTCTGTGTGGAGTTTGCATGTTCTCCCCGTGTCTGCATGGGTTTCCTCCGGGTGCTCCGGTTTCCCCCACAGTCCAAAGACATGCAGGTTAGGCTAATTGGTGACTCTAAATTGACCGTGAGTGTGAATGGTTGTTTGTCTCTGATGCTCCTTTTCCACCAAAGCAGTTCCAGGGCTGGTTCGGGGCCAGTGCTTAGTTTGGAACCGGGTTTTCTGTTTCCACTGACAACGAACTGGCTCTGGGGCCAGAAAAACCGGTTCCAGGCTAGCACCAACTCTTTGCTGGGCCAGAGGAAAGAACTGCTTACGTCAGCGGGGGGGCGGAGTCATTAAGACCAACAACAATAGCAAGACTGCGAAAAGTCGCCATTTTTAAGCGACGAGAAGCAGCAGCTGTACAAACGCGAAGTCATCCATTATTGTTGTTGTTGTTGTTGCTGCTTCTTCTTCTCCGTGTTGTTGTTGCTTCGATGTTCGCGCCAAGGTTTATGCAAATGCAGCGACGTAACTGACGCATGCAGCGACATAACTGACGTATACAGCGACGTAATGATGTGGCTCCCCTTAGCACCGCGAGCTATGGAAAAGCAAACTGGTTCTCAGCTGGCTCGCAAGTTGAGCGAGTTGTGAACCAGCACCAGCACTGACCCTGAACCAGCCCTGGAACTGATTTGGTGGAAAAGGGGTATATGTGTCAGCCCTGCGATGACCTGGTGACTTGTCCAGGGTGTACCCTGCCTCTCGCCCATAGTCAGCTGGGATAGGCTTCAGCTTGCCTGCGACCCTGTAGAACAGGATAAGTGGCTATAGATAATGGATGGATCGGAAGAATGGAAAATCATTTTGACCTCGGTGACCTTGGGTGTGCTTGCTAAAGATGGTTTGTTTGTTTTTTTAAAGTCTAGAAAAATCTATTTTTAAAAACTTGCCTTTTTAAGTGTATGGATATTGACCAGATGTGCAACATTGTCTTCAGATTGTGGTGTATGTGAAGGAGGAGATGAAGAGGAATAATCTGCAGGAGCAGGCTGTGATTGGCTTACTCTGGTCCTGCCTTATGAACGCTGTAGAGTGGAACAAGAAGGAAGAGCTGGTTACTGAGCAGGCCCTCAAACATCTAAAGGTACATATGTAGGCTGAGGAAATGTTCTCCTCAAATGCATTAAATACATTTGCCATCCTATTGTAGTGACTTTGAATCTAATTTGCATGGCCCTGGGTGTAGGTAATAGGAAAGCGAACCAATTTATTCATACTGCAGGTGTTATGACATTTATACAAGAATTGCGTTACGGACAGTACAGACTGCACACAAAGCTTTAAATCCTGAACAAAAGTGTAGAGAGTACTTCTTGTACAAGATCTTTTCAATGTTAAGAGTCTGTTCTGCTATTTCATAAGTGTATTTATGAGCCTTTACAACTCTGCATGGTTAGTTATACTGATGTCTCACTCCTTTGTGTAGCACTACGCTCCTCTGCTAGCTGTGTTCAGTACTCAGGGTCAATCTGAACTGGTCTTGCTACTGAAGATTCAGGAGTACTGCTATGACAACATCCACTTCATGAAATCCTTCTCCAAGATAGTCGTACTGTTCTACAAAGGTACTGGTTAACAGCAAAAACCCACTTTTTCCCCAAGCTCAGTTATGGCATGTAGATATGAATAGCTTGGGGAAAAATGATATTTAGACAATTTACCCCTTACCCTGAATGAAACTGATCAGTGATCAGTCAAAAAGTGTTCGGTGTCCAACCAAATATCTTTTGTCCCCAAATGACATACTTGCTTCAAATGATAATGCTAATTAAGCTAATCATCTCTAAATAACTGATTTTTGTATGATAGTCGGATAATCTGGACATACAGTAAACTTCTCAGTGAGGTATTGTCTAGGTATACGAAGGGGGAAAAATATTCCGTTGTCTAAATTGGCTTCTTAATATTATAGCATTTGGCTGTACAATTAGGTTTTGTCCATTTTTCTCGATTACAGCAAGTCATACACTGTCCTGAATCACATCTTCAAGCCTGTCTAAATTTAATCAAATATCCTTAATTGTGACATTAGCTTTATGATGTTTGAGACTCTAAGGAATTATAGCAACACATAATTAAGCAATGAGAAGCACACCCTATTTTACACTCCATTAGGGTTGTGCGAGATGACAAAAATGTGATATCATGATACTTGAGTGTTTTTCTATGGCAGTGTATGTATATCATATATATATATATATATATATATATATATATATATATATATATATATTAGTGCTGTCAAAAATGTTGCGTTATTATCGCGTTAACTTGACTCAATTTTAACGGTGATAATTTTTTTATCGCGAGATTAACGCTCTGTGACATGATGTAGGTTTTTCATAAGCTTTTGAAACTGCCAGGAACTTGGAATAGAGACTTTGCTTAGAAAAACGATAGCAGCTAGACTGTAATGCCACGCTCCGCACAGCCAGAGTCCTCTGCCCTCCCCCCAAAGAACCAGCGCGGGCAGGGCGCGCTAGCCCCGCGCCTCGGGACAAAGAGCCACGGTGCTCGGCTTAGGTTTCGTTTTCCCATCGGCGGCTCCAGCCCGACTTTGCAGTGGCTGTGACAAGACGTGTTATGCTCTGCAATAAAAAAAAAAAAAACATTGGTACAAAGCAAGCCCATTCACTTTTTTATGCTGATAAGAGAATTACAATGGTTTTTCATGTGACAAAAATGTGCGATTAAATTGCGATTAATCGCGAGTTAACTATGACAGTCGCGACATTAATCGCGATTAAATATTTTAATCGCTTGACAGCACTAATATATATATATGTATATATATATATATATATATATATATATATATATATATATATATATATATATATATATATATAAAGCTACTTCACCAAATGGTGGATGTTTTCTAACCCTTTTTACTAATGTGTACAAGGGATGCCAATAATTGTGAAAGGCACTATATATATATATATATATATATATATATATATATATATATATATATATATATATATATATATATATACTGTGTATATAGACATTGTGTAAATTTGATTTTTCAAATGGTGTTCATGTGACCATGCACCCTTCTCTGTTAGCTGATGTCCTTAGTGAGGAAGCCATTTTAAAATGGCACAAAGATGCCCATGCTGCCAAAGGGAAAAGCGTCTTTCTGGAGCAGATGAAGAAATTTGTGGAGTGGCTTCAGAATGCAGAGGAAGGTATGCAGGTTTTACATAAATGCTGAAAAGTATAAACTCTGTGTCATTCTGTTTTGCTTGATTGCACATACAGTATGCCAGCTAATAGTGAAGTAAACAGTCATTATGTGTGTATGACATTCTGTCTGGCAGAGTCTGAATCTGAGAGAGAAGATTAGCATTCAGGACGACTGAAGATCACGCCACACTGCTTTCTGAAACCAGCCTGTTAGTGCACTGTAGTAGGAAACCTCCTGGACACACAAGCACAGCCAATGGAGAAGCCATAGATAACCTTTTAATAAAAGACACACATTCTTTATCAATCCTGTTCAGGACCTCAGTGAATCAGATTCTCAAATATTCAACTAAATAAACCCACTTGTATCTATGACTGCTTTTTATTAATAAAAAAGGTTTTTATATTTACCATCTCTTGTTGAAAAGTCACTTGAAACATCTAAAATCCAGAATTATAATTTAGGCTTTGACCTATGGTGGGGAATTAGAGGTTTATGGTGCGTTCATGTGCTATGGGAATTATGGTAAATACCAAACGCCGACATGGAAAGCACACATGAACGCCCCCTCTTGTGGTATTTTCCACTGGGCAACTCGTAGAAAATTTTGATACACGAGTTGCCGAGATGAGATGAACTTTAACCTTTTCGACATGGCGGCGAGCGGTACAAGACACTTGAATGATAAGCATTGTACGCTACTAAAGTTTTTTTTTACTAGTACTAGTGGGTAGTTTTTGGTGTCTATGCAATGTTGCGTCATTAACAAGTGTAATATAATACGTTAGAAATCCGTTTCCTTTAAAAATGCGTTGTTATGGTTTGTTTTTACCTATCCAGAGCAGACGCTATTGCTAACGATAGCTAACGATTCTGAATCTGGTCCACTATCTTTAATTTGTCAACAACAACAAAAGCATGTGAACACAACACACTGGTAAATACCACTTCCCAACTGGAAAATATCATCTTCCCATAGCACATGAACGCAGCATTATAGTCCCCCCCGAAAATATAATACCATGAAAATACAAAGTATTTTATTGTATTTTTTTTATTTACCAATAAAGTCTTTTTTAAAAGCCAAATGTTTTAATGCTTTTACCTCCCAGTGTAGAATTTTCTTATGATTATTTTATTTTTCTTTAACAAACTTTAAATAATCATAACAAGAAGTGTTGCCAAGCAAAACAAACCTCGGTAGCACTTATAATGAATATGAAGGAAGATATTGCGAAAAAATGATTTTGAACTTTTTTTTTTACCTTGACCTTGATTTTGACCTTGTGTGAACATACTTGGCCAATAAACATAGTTCTGATTCTGATTCTCTGCTGTTCTCAGCCAATCAAAACAAACTGTACTGCTTACTGCTCTTAGCCAATCAGAACACACCGTACTGCTCTCAGCCAATCAGAACATACTGTACTGCTCTTACACTACTGCGCCATTGTTACACTCTTACATTCTTACAATGCGATGACACTGTAAATGAGCCACAAACACTTTGACTGGACGACCCTCAAAATGTTGGAGGTTCTATTTGAGACCAATGGCCATCTATCCTGAAAGTTTCATGAAGATTGGTCCAGCTGTTTTCCCATAATATCATTTACAAAAAAAAAAAAGAAACCCCACCGAAAACAATACTTCGCCCCCTGGTGGACTCCATCCCGGGGTGAGGTAATAATAATAATAATAATAATAATAAGTTCTAAAATACACTTTCTGGTGTTAGACACATCTTCGGTGATGAACCTGGGGTCATCAGGTGTTTCAGGTCTTTAATCATCAGACACTCTCACCCAGGCGACCCAACCAGGGGTCATTCACAGCCACCCTGAGGCCTTTTCAGCAGCTTGGGTATTTATTCCTTTTGCACTTGTTGGCTTCTTCAGTCTAGTCTTCCCAGGGGACAGTCATTTCCAGCAGGACCACTTGCTTTGCCAACTCTGATGTTAAGTAGTTGCAATATTTTTTGGGAACTTGAGCTGCTTTCCTGGGTCGAATTGGAGCTGCCAGTCGTGTGCAGTGGAAAGGAGCCCTCCTGAGGATCAAGGCTGATGCTGTGTCGGTTCCAGTGATGCCCCCCCCCCCCCCCCCCCCCCACACACACACACACACACCTTCTGAGGATGTGCTGTAATTTTACATAATTAAGTATTAATATTTTAAATACTCACATACTTGTAATTACAAAAATAAAACCCATTGGGCAAACTTTATATTATGAGACAGCGAAGGAATGTTACTGTAATGTTCCTGAAAGATTATTGGTACAAAAATTACTACCGAAAAAGCAAACTTTAGCAAATGTTCCTCGTCTGTTGTCATATAATCATACGATTAAATGTTGAGCCACAGAGTGTTTTAAAGTTCCCAGGACTTTTTGGGAACAGCACTGACTTTGTTAAACAAATATAATGTTTTCAGAATATGATGAAATGGCTCCCAAAACGAGGGCGGCACAGTGGTTAGCACTGTCGCCTCACAGCAAGAAGGTCCTGGGTTCGAGTCCAGTGGCCGGTGAAGGCCTTTCTGTATGGAGTTTGCATGTTCTCCCCGTGTGTTTCTGTGTGGGTTTCCTCCGGGTGCTCTGGTTTCCCCCACAGTCCAAAGACATGCGGATTAGGCTAATTGGTGGCTCTAAATTGACCGTAGGTGTGAATGTGAGTGTGAATGGTTGTCTGTGTCTATGTGTCAGCCCTGCGATGACCTGGCGACTTGTCCAGGGTGTACCCTGCCTCTTGCCCATAGTCAGCTGGGATAGGCTCCAGCTTGCCTGCGACCCTGTAGAACAGGATAAGCGGCTACAGATAATGGATGGAAGAATGGAAAATCATTTTGACCTCTGTGACCTTGGGTGTGCTTGCTTAAGATGTTTTTTTTTAAGTCTTGAAAAATCTATTTTTAAAAACGTCCATTTTTAAGTGTATGGATATTGATCATCAGGCCCTGCGATAACCTGGCGACTTGTTCAGGGTGTACCCCGCCTCTCGCCCATAGTCAGCTGGGATAGGCTCCAGCTTGCCTGCGACCTTGTAGGACAGGATAAGCGGCTACAGATCATGGATGGATGGATGGCTCCCAAAATGTAACCAAATGCTAATGATAGGGAATCACTATGTAATGTGATATTAACTTCTGTAATAATCAAGTGCATCATCTAGTGCTTCATCCTTGCACTATGCTGTCTATACATATATTTACCCTTCTACATGTACATAGCTTTTTGTTTTTGTCTACGCTTTTTATCTGTTTGTACTAAGAGAGCGAAGTGAAACCGGAGTCAAATTCCTCATGTGTGTTCACATACCTGGCAAATAAAGTTTTAATTATTATTATTATTATCTAATGAGGAGAGCAAGAGTCCCGGCCCCCATCATGCACACATTCTACAGAGGCACCATCGAGAACATCCTGACCAGCTGCATCACCGTGTGGTACGGCGCCTGCACTGTGTCCTGCTGCAAGACTCTGCAGTGCATCGTGAGAGCAGCTGAGAGGATCATTGGTGTCTCTCTTCCTTCTCTATCGGATATCTATAACTCCCGCCTCACCCGCAAAGCCATCAGGATTGCAGGTGACCCCACCCACCCATCTCACAGCCTCTTCAGCCTGCTGCCGTTGGGGAGGAGACCGCGGAGTCTCCGGGCCAAAACCAGCAGGCTCAAGGACAGTTTCTTTCACCAGGCAGCCAGGAGGCTCAACTCCCTCCCTGTTCTGCCCCTCCTCCCCCCTCTGCCCCCTGCCACAGATTCTGCTCGCACACCCCCCTGCCCCCCTTCAGCATCTGACATGTCACCCTCACAGTTCCCCCCCCCAACACACACACACACACACACACACACACACTCAACGTTCATTAACTCACTGAACTCAGGGACTGCACATTTCACTTTACCTCACTCATTTGCACTATTCTGCACTACCTCACCTTAACAGCTATAAGTTTATTGTTTATACTGCTTATTTCACGTTTACCTGCTATACCTCTAGTGCCCTTGGTGTTCCAATCACTTCCATGGCCATAGGTGAGGTGTATAAAATCAAGCACCTAGGCATGCAGACTGTTTTTACAGTTTGGAGCTGGCCCCTTCCTCTTCCAACATGACTGTGCACCAGTGCACAAAGCAAGGTCCATAAAGACATGGATGACAGAGTCTGGTGTGGATGAACTTGACTGGCCTGCACAGAGTCCTGACCTCAACCCGATAGAACACCTTTGGGATGAATTAGAGCGGAGACTGAGAGCCAGGCCTTCTCGTCCAACATCAGTGTGTGACCTCACAAATGCACTTCTGGAAGAATGGTCAAAAATTCCCAGAAACACACTCCTAAACCTTGTGGACAGCCTTCCCAGAAGAGCTGAAGCTGTTCTAGCTGCAAAGGGTGAACCGACATCATATTGAAACCTATGGATTAGGAATGGGATGTCACTTAAGCTCATATGTGAGTCAAGGCAGGTGAACAAATACTTTTGGCAATATAGTGTGAGTGTTTATGTCTAGTTCTTATCTAGAGTGTTTATACTGTTTGTCTAGTTCTTTTATCTCGAGTGTTTATACTGTTTGTATTGTTTATTTAGTCTATGTCTAGTTCTTATCTAGTGTTTATACTATTTGTATTGTTTATTTAGTCTATGTCTAGTTATTTTATCTAGAGTGTTTGTACTGTTTGTATTGTTTATTTAGTCTATGTCTAGTTATTTTATCTAGAGTGTTCATACTGTTTGTATTGTTTATTTAGTCTATGTCTAGTTTATTTAGTCTATGTCTAGTTCTTATCTAGTGTTTATACTGTTTGTATTGTTTATTTAGTCTATGTCTAGTTATTTTATCTAGAGTGTTCATACTGTTTGTATTGTTTATTTAGTCTATGTCTAGTTTATTTAGTCTATGTCTAGTTCTTATCTAGTGTTTATACTGTTTGTATTGTTTATTTAGTCTATGTCTAGTTCTTTTATCTAGAGTGTTTATACTGTTTGTGTTGTTTATTTAGTCTATGTCTAGTTTATTTAGTCTGTCTAGTTCTTATCTAGAGTGTTTATACTGTTTGTATTGTTTATTTAGTCTATGTCTAGTTTATTTAGTCTATGTCTAGTTCTTATCTAGTGTTTATACTATTTGTATTGTTTATTTAGTCTATGTCTAGTTCTTTTATCTAGAGTGTTTATACTGTTTGTATTGTTTATTTAGTCTATGTCTAGCTTATTTAATGTCTAGTTCTTATCTAGAGTGTTTATATTGTTTATTTCAATTATTCTATTTTTTATTTATTGCATTGCCTGTTTGCACCGTGGGTTAGAGAGGACTGAAATTTCATCTGCGCTGTATGTCGAGCATGTATAGCGTATTTGACAATAAAGTTGACTTGAGTTAACTCCGAAAAAAAAAAAAGGATCTGCCTCATCTAAATTTTGTGGACAATGTGGCCCTCCCGGCTGCTGCTCTCTGATTGGTGGAGAGTGTGCCGTTCCAGTTGCTGCTCTCTGATTGGTGGAGAGTGTGCCGTTCCAGTTGCTGCTCTCTGATTGGTGGAGAGCGTGCTGCCCCTCTTGCTGCTCTCTGATTGGTGAAGAGCGTGCTGTGCCGGCTGCGGTTTCTTCTTATTGGTGTCTCGGCTTCTCTTTTCTGAATGGTGGACATTTTTGCGGTTCCAGATGCTGCTCTCGGATTGGTGGACGGGTTTTGCGGTTCCGGCTGCACTTGGCGCGAACGTGCACGGCAGCGCGAAACAAAGAGCCTCCTGCTCTCGTCAATGTGGACAGTGTGTTCGTGTTGCTCGGTTATCGGACTGTAGGTGTGTAATTACCTCTGACTGACTCGGCATGGCTGATAAGGAAGGTAAGCGCTGTTTAAGGAAGCTGTCTGTGAGGTTGTTTTAAAGTCTGAGAGGTTTGTTCAGCGACACTGCCTGAGCTAATGATGCTAATTGTTAGCCATTTGCGAATCAACACAGGCCGCGCGCGCCCCGCCATATTAACAGCTAACGACGTTATAAACACGGTTTCAGTGCTTTTAGCGTTTTATAAAGAGTTTAATGTGCTGGAGAAGACTGTCGTGTGATACACTTTGAGTTCCGTCCGGAATTAAAGTTACACTCGTGTAAATGAGTGACCGGTTGGTGCGGGTGATGTTGATGCTAGGTGCCGGTGGTAGGCGGCAGTTATTTGAATGAATTAGCATTAGCATGCTAATCTCAGTTAGGTTTATTTTGTAATAAGGATGCGGTGTAAAGTAAATCATGGCTCTAAACTGCTGTATGAGTATTTGTGAACGAGTTCCTTGTGGAGCTGTATGTTTACACTGTCTTTACAAATGTGATTCATAAAGCTAAAAGTTGTCTGTTTTTTTTGGAGTGTTGTTAGAGAGATATGGAGTGTGTGTGTGGTGCCTGAGTTGAAAAGTTTGATAGTTTCAACACATGTGGCTCACTAAGTGTCTGGTTTTCTGTTGGTTGTGTTGCAGCTGCTTTTGATGATGCAGTTGAGGAGAGGGTGATCAACGAAGAGTATAAGATATGGAAGAAAAACACACCTTTCCTCTACGACCTGGTGATGACCCACGCACTCGAGTGGCCAAGTCTCACTGCACAGTGGCTTCCTGATGTCACCAGGTACTTCATCACACAGCCATTATACTCTATGCTGGGGTCAGACTACACATCTCATCTCATTATCTCTAGCCGCTTTATCCTGTTCTACAGGGTCGCAGGCAAGCTGGAGCCTATCCCAGCTGACTACGGGCGAAAGGCGGGGTACACCCTGGACAAGTCGCCAGGTCATCACAGGGCTGACACATAGACACGGACAACCATTCACACCTACGGTCAATTTAGAGTCACCAGTTAACCTAACCTGCATGTCTTTGGACTGTGGGGGAAACCCACGCGGACACGGGGAGAACATACAAACTCCACACAGAAAGGCCCTCGCCGGCCACGGGGCTCGAACCCGGACCTTCTTGCTGTGAGGCAACAGTGCGAACCACTACACCACCGTGCTGCCCCCAGACTACACACATTCACCCCAATTTTACATGATTTTGTCTCTGCTGACAAACGTCTACCATCAGGCCTGAATGTGAACGTCAGGAAGGACAAATAGACATTGTAGACTAACGTAATCAAAGAACGCCGACGTAGTGTCTGAGACACCCCACAACACCCCGATGAAAAGTCTAACGTGTCAGAATCTTCCCACCTTGGTTGGCGACTTGGACAACCTTTATTGTCATTCAGTATGCAACAAGTGTACACCGAATGAAATTTCGTTGCAATTTGGCTCAGCACAGAAATAAATATGAAGCGTATTAAATTAAATTATGCAGCAGCAAAAATATTATAACGTGACCTGTGGAATTAGGAATGTTCAAGTTATAAATAGAAGTTTAGAGTTTGGGTTTGGAGTTCAGCAGTCTGGTGACCTGGGGGGAAAAAGCTGTTCCAGAACCTGGTGGTCCTGCACCGAATGCTGCGGAACCTCTTTTCATAGGCCAGAGGGAAGAACGGTCTATAGTGAGGGGTCACTGATGTTTTCTGGCTCTGGTGATGCGTTCCTTGATTGACAGTTTCTTGACCCTCCTCAACAACATGCAAGGATGTGAATACTGACAAACTGGTAGTGTTGTGTGTTTCTCAACCAAGACATAGCAATAATTTACGGCACTATGATTGCCTAATCTGACATGGTGACCATCATGAAAATATTGTGTAGTCTGATCCCAAGATTATACTGTAGAGCTTTTTCAGTTGAGAAGAGCAGTGCAATACCAAAATCTGGAGCATCGCTGCCCAAAAAACTTAACAGTAAATATTTAACACACAGCAAAAGCTTTACTGAAGGTCCGCTAAATATATTTCAACCATGCAATAGCAGTGTGTGTGCTCTGATGTCAATTAAAAACCAAACTTTGTGATTGCTCTGTCACAGAGTGTAGCAGTGAAACTCCTTGGATTAACGAAGGATACAGGTCAGTTCGTCCAGTAGTTAAGACATCTCGTTCAAAGCCTTTTTTATACGCACTATCAATTATTTTATATTTTGGGTATTTTTTTTGTTCAAAAGATTCAAGATTTTTTATTTGTCATATACACAATAACAGACACAGTTTATTATTGGGTAATGAAATTCTTATTTTGCAACTGCCCAACCAAACTACGCTTACCAATATAAAAAGAAATATATATGTATATGTATAAAGTGCATATGGAATGCAAAAATATAAAGGTAGAGTGAAAAATGAAGATAACATTTAAAAAAAAAAAGAGGCAAACAAACAGTGTGCAAATATAGAGGTAGATATACTGTGCAATGTCTTGAAAAAAAAAAAACTTAAAGGAGGAATTATCAGTGGGATTTGACCGAAGCAAAAACATTTTTGCAGCATGTAGTTTAACCACTTGCCAAATGAGAGTTGTGAAATCTAATGGTGAGTAAAGATCACCCCAGACTTGTCTTTCTCAGCAAGTGTAGTCAAAACAATGGGTTCCTACCTAGCATTCATGTAAAATCCAAGAAATATTCGACAAAAACTCTTTCCTTGTGCGTGTTGGGGGCCGCCATTGCAAAATGAAAACGAAACCAGGAGTGATGGGAATTGGCGAATGTCAACTTCAGGCGCGTTTGGCTGGGGCCGCTTGTGGAGAGAAATCGTTTTTATTAGACAAAATTACATAAATCTTTACTCACACTTGCCAGATATCCTTTTTTATTGTCACCACATATAAAATAATTGATAGTGTGTATGAAAAAGGCTTTGGATGAAATGTCTCAACTACTGGATGAAATGGTCATTGGACGAAGTGTCCTGATCCCTTAATGAATTATTATTGGCAGTGCATGTTTATATTAATCTGTTCGTAGAGATCTATCTTTGTTTCAGACTTCCTTTGGTCATCAAGCATGATGAATAACCGAAAAGTGATTTCAGTAATCAAATTCTGGAGTTTTAAATGTTTACTTTGATTATCTTTGTACACACACCTGAGACTTGTTTTGTGAATAGACGTGTAGAATTTAACTGGTGCTGGCCAATGATCTTGCTCGCAGTAGCTGTAAAACTTAATCTTCAGATTTAGTGTGACAATAGTGAACGATCTGCAGACATTAGCCATTCTTATCAACATCGGTACAGCTTTGACAACTTTTCTCTCTCTAACACTTCATTACATGAATTTCTTTACTGACCAGTGAATGATGAGTCAAAAGTCACTGAAATTGGTGGAATGACAAGTGTGGATATAGCAGTAGAAATTCATGCTCCTCTTTCTTTCTCCCCCCGCCCCGTCAGGTCATGTCCTGTGTGGATTGTGTGGTACTTTTTCTCATGTAAAAGTGTTTCATGTCGGTATAATGGTATGGACAAAATCCATACCTTAAAGAAGAAATAATCAATCCAGGGTAGCAGCAGCAGCAGCCCCCCCCCCCCGAGTGGCATTACTTTAAGGTTTTATTATTCATTGCATCTGCTATGGAATTAAGAAAGGGTTTGTCGTGTGCTCTGCAGGCCTGAGGGGAAGGACTACAGTGTCCACCGGCTGGTCCTCGGCACCCACACCTCTGATGAGCAAAACCACCTGGTCATTGCCAGCGTTCAGCTGCCGAATGATGATGCCCAGTTTGATGCCTCGCATTACGACAGTGAGAAAGGGGGTAAGAGTGTTTATGTAATTTGGTGATAACCTACTAGGTATTTGATACACACACGCTTGTATGTGTATCATTTTTGAGTCTCATTAAGAGCATCCCGTCTGTTTTCAGAGTTTGGTGGCTTTGGATCAGTGAGTGGCAAGATTGAGATTGAGATTAAGATTAACCATGAAGGAGAAGTGAACCGGGCCCGCTACATGCCTCAGAACCCCTGCATCATTGCTACCAAGACTCCAACCAGTGATGTGCTGGTCTTTGATTACACCAAACACCCATCCAAACCAGGTATGAACACCTTTTCTGCGATGATTGTGTAGAATAACCGGTTTATTTCTAATCTGTATGTTGAAGTGCTAATGAAAATTGATGTTTTAGGGCTTTGTGTATGAGTCCAGTGTTTCCCACAGACCAGGTAGCAATTTGTGGTGCTCCACTGTGCCGATGAGGGAATCGTGCGTGGTGGTGTCGTGGCGGTCGGTGGAGTCGGTCATTGGGGTGTATGCAAAGTGTTTACAGCGGGCGGTGTTCAAACACAGTATTTTTCTTCAGTCTCACCTGCTGGGACTATGACCAAGTTCAGACTGCACCCTGAAACGACCCATATCCGATTTTTATTTGCCCATATGTGACCTGTATCCGATTTGTTATTGACAATCTAAACGACACAGATCCGATTTTTTCACATGCGACCCAGGCCGCTTGGATATGTGGTCCTAATTCCGATGCACATCTGATATTTTCACATGCGACTGCAGTCTGACCGGACAGGTCACATTCATGCGACCTACACGTCATCAACAAGAGACAAACGTCGCTATTCTGCGTTGGCTAATCCCGCCTCTTTGGTGGAAAACAAAAACATTTATACAGTTTTCAGAATTTAAATAGACTTTTTTATAGAATTGATCAAGCTAATGGTGGATTTGGTAGGGACCTGGATGTTAAACCATCCTGTATTATAAGATTGTTCTGGAAATTTCCAGTAATTTGACACCTTCGGTCTCATTAGTCTGCTGCCCACATTAATCAGATTATTGTGCGAGTTCCGCCGCCGCCACAAAAACCACATCGCCAGGTCTCGCCTCATCTCCATGCTTTACTTGCAAACTTGAAGAGTGCGCTTGTTTTTTTTTTTTTTTTTTTTTACGTATTACGTAGATGTGCTTATTACATGTCAATTTGCGCATGCGGGACACTTTTGGGTCGTTTTCCGTTCATATTGGAGATCGCATACAAGTCTCATATAATTGGTAATGTGAACGGCCTAACAAAAAAATCGGATTTCACAACAAATCGGATATGGGTCGTTTCAGGTTGCAGTCTGAACGTAGTGTATTTTAAAGCTACAAGAAGCATTTGAGATTATTCAATTCAATCTAAATTCTAAGTTCTTTTTAAGAGAAGACAACTAAAACAATTTTTACCAGAACCCTGCCTGGTTTCATTCCTCGACCCAACTTTACATTACAGGGCAGGCCATTAGTTTGCTGGGCTTGATGTTGGTGGAAAACCCATCTTTTAAATTTATGAAAATTACTCACCAAAATTGAAGTTAAAGTTTAGTTTTTACCTTAGTTTTTTGCCTTTTTGGTGGCAATCTTTCAATCATCTTTAGTTGACATTCAAGGAATAAATTGCAAAAAACAAGCTGGAGGTTCAGTACTCATCTGGGTTAAAGCAGCAAACATTGAGAGTCAATGAAATTATAATAGTCAAATAAATACGAAGTTATTATTAGCCTATGGGCATCCTACAGTAGCCTCTCTCAACTACCGCATTTTATCTTTATCACATTGTTTGCTGCGTTTCCAACGTTATAGGCTGACAGCTGGATGTTCAATATTGATAACGTTATAAGGCTAGCAGTTCATAAAGCTAGCATAAGGCTACCTTTTCTGAGTTACATACTGGGCAGGTGTGTTTGAGCACAGTACATCATACTAACCTTTGGTATACTCCAGATATCGCTGACCGTCTTCTCTGTGCTAAATATCACGCAGCATTGGGTTTTCCTCTTGATAGCCCTCGAGCAGTATGTGCGGAGAGGAGGAGTGGGCGAATCAGCTGCCAGTGTGTGTGTGTGTCAGTGATGCAGTGATGGTTTATCTACTTCGCCAATAAAGCTAATAAAGATGTTTCTTAAACTATTCAGATTTTATGCTTCAGATAGCATCAACTAGGCATCCCTGCGAGTATAACATTTTTATTTAGGCTAGCAGGAAATCTTTATTTATTGTGAATGTCAAGCCATTATTAATAACTTGCATGAATGCTGAAGCGGGATAAACGGGATAATGCAATAAGGCCGGTTCCTCGCGTCAAGCTGCTACTGTATGCATCAAAATTGGTTTATAGCCTGACTCAGGGATGTCCGTTTCCTGTAAGCCAAGAAGGCTATGATAAAGCTCATCACAAGCACGACGTAGACTACCTTTTAAAATAAGGGGTCGGAAGGTGAATCGGGAAGGCTGCGTTATTTTTAATTAGCCTAACAGGCCTACTTGCAGTCCGGGTATATGTGCAACTGCAGGCCTGTGTACATGTCTCTGTGTGTGGGTGTGCGCGCACGTGAACGAGAAAAAAGAGCACTATGAATGAACGGAACGATACGCAGCGGAAATTTTTTTTTTCCAAAATCGCGAGTCTGATTGTGTGGTGATAGGAATCCATTGTGTGTTGCTGCGCCACACAATGGTCTATGTATGGGAAACCCTGTGAGTCTCTTAGCTTTATGCTAATTTACATTTTTGTAGATTTTTTTAAAAATTATTTTAGGGTACAATTTTATGTACTTTATGTAGTCTTACTGTATGTTGTGCAAGTCTCTCATGTGTTCAAATGTGAGGTCACCACATGTTTGAGAGGTGGCATAGTTTGATATCCATTCGTGTTTTGGTCTGACTATTTGAACTGAGAAAGCAGAAAAGGCTGCTTTTTCAGGTGTCTCCCATACTGCTCAGGGCTCGACATTAATTTTTAAACCCATTTGCCCTGGGGGGCAAGTGAGGGTAAATTTCCACTTTCCCCCTATTTTGCGAGTATTTTTCTTTATTTCTTTCTTTATTTATTTATTTTAAGGAAAACCAGTTGTGAATTGCAACATAAAATGAAGATCACACATTGAGTTGAAGTTTGGTTATTGATTAAGTTAATTAAATTTGGTTATTGGTTACTTTTTATTTGTAACAGACAATAACAATTTTGTCCAAAGTAGATTTTCCTGCCGTAGTCGACTCATTTCCATTTCACATGCATGCAGCTGTTGTAAAGTTCAGTGTGTTTGTGTAGAACTCTGACAGTAGGTTCATTAATTACTCGATAATATAGAAATCTGTAACAAAGTTTGCATGAAGAAAACAATAGGGTGCCAAGACCTTTGAACAGTACTGTTTGAGAATATTTATATATCTGGGTTTTTTTTTCTTTTTTTTTTTTTTAAATATATAAAGTTATCATCCACCTCTAGGTTTAAAAAAAAAAAAAAAGGGAGAGGAAAAAAAAACATGCTGTGTCATGACAGACAGGATGATGTTTGAGTTTAAAATTTAGTGTGTAGGTTGTGGGTGTTTTTATACAGACCTGGCAACCTGTAACTGAATCAGTGCAGCTGCTCTGTCATGACGCAGCATGGTTTTATTTTTTAAATATATAAACCTTGAGGTGGATTTTTGTGTTTCTTTGATAAAGCTCCAGCTCTCTCTGCTCTTAATCTGTTCTGTTCTTTCAGGATTTATCGCGCATGTCACCCCTTGTTGATTTTTATTTTTTTAAATGCCAGAGTTGTTTGAAACTAATCTGGGTTTTCTGTGTTGAATAAGGAAGTGGCTTCACCTTTTAAGAAAATCAAACACTTTCATGAAGGTGCTAACTTGAATGCGAGCAGAAAAAAATTAAACAAGATTCTTAAGCAAACTCTTCCATCCTCCCTTCTGACTTTGTTTTTGTAAAATACATTTTAAATATAATCGTGAATTTCGCTGGAGTTTTCAGGCCGAGCTCCTCTCCTTGTATTCTTTAACCACTTCTCTCCTCATTGTTCTTGAAGCATTTGCTTCAATTTGGTAACATTTTTCTTGATCACGGGGAGACGGTAATGCCTTTTATCTATTTCTCTGTTTGAACAAGCAAAAACAGCACAAAAATTAACCATATTGAAGACAGATTAAGCCTTGCTTGTATGAAAGACGGTGTCTGACCTCAGCTGTAATTATCATGTGATGCATGATGTCATGCACAAGAGGTCTATAAACAGTATGTGTACCAACAGCAGGGGTATATAAAATAACTTGTAAAGCAGTAAATGAAACCGAGACTAAGAAAACAGTCAAGACATAATGGCGGATACGTAGTGAGGGACGCTTTTAGGAACTGAAAAGATCAAAAAGCCTAATTTTTGTGGTGCTAGATTGTAATATATGCTCATTCCAACTTGCCTGGACGGGCAAGTCAGGGACATATCCCACTTGCCCAAATGCATGTTTCACTTGCCCCGGGCAATCGGGCAGTCCTTAATGTCAAGCCCTGTTGCTGTAGCAATGTATGAACTTTGAGTCACATTTTTATTATGTTGTATGGTAAATCTGCAGTGAAGGTTTTGTTTTTTTTTTTTTTAAATAAATTATTTTATGTTCTTTGTATGGTGATCTTGAGCTGCTCTGAGTTGCCCTGCAACCTTGTGTTTGTAATTCAGAAAACTAATGGGAAATTTGTACATGCACATCACGCACCAGCTCAGGTAGATCACGTCATCATGCCCCACCTTTAGGCATGAAAGAAGTTTGGGCATGGAATGGCACATGGGAGCCAGCAACCAGTAAACTAACAGGGCAGAGTGTGAATAAGTCTGATATACTAATATAAAAGGGGGAAATGGTTTCAAGACTGGCGTTTTTGTGGACTTGATGGTGTATTTCTAAACTAGTTGAGAAATTGCTGAGGTAGAGAACTCGAGAGACAATTAGTGATTAACAGGAGGTGAAGTGAGGTTTCTCTGTATTTTGTGCATTTTAAGCCTGGGTGAGTGGTGTGTTTTTTTTTTTTTTTTTTTTTTTTTTTTAAATGAGCCAATTTTGTCTTTACTCTGTGGATTTTAGTGTTCCAGGTGTTCTAGTTCATGACGACCCCCCCCCCCCCCCCAAACTGCAGACCAAAATAAACGCTACACTATACTGCACTATTTTGTCTAGAGCTAGTGGGCTATTTGCAGCATCCAAAACTGCATACTGCTAAATAGTAACTCACGACGCACACCATTGGTGTCGTTTACTATTTAGTATGCATTTTGTGGTTTGGAGCACTGCCTAGAATTCAGTCTAAATGTGCGTGCTCATGGCAGGGAGATTAACCTGTGCAGTGGAGGAACAACACTGTAGCTTGAGCTGTTATTCCACAGGCATCTTGCAATGTCATTTTTCTGCCAGAGAGTCTTGAACCCAACATGTTGGAGCATGGAGCTTTATGTGAAGTCTGTCATTGCATTTACACTCTGCCTGTTCCCTGCAGACCCCTCTGGAGAATGCACTCCTGACCTGCGATTGAGAGGACATCAGAAAGAGGGCTATGGTCTGTCTTGGAACCCCAACCTAAGCGGCTGCCTGCTCAGTGCCTCTGATGATCATGTAAAACATGTCATTCCTGTTCTCACAGCTGAATATACCGTTTTGTCAGATCACTGTGTTATAGATCTCTGATTTTCTTTTTTTTTTTCTCAGACGATCTGTCTGTGGGACATCAGCACAGTACCCAAAGAAGGGAAGATAGTTGATGCTAAGACCATTTTCACTGGTCACACAGCTGTGGTGGAGGATGTGTCCTGGCACCTTTTGCATGAATCGCTCTTTGGATCAGTCGCAGATGACCAGAAGCTGATGATGTAAGTTGGCTTAGATGAAGTATGTCTTAACAGAATTTTCTTCAGGGACCCCATAGGCATCTGGGCCTTTTAAGTCTCTTGAGTATCAGAAATGTATCTGGATAGAAATATCTACAGATAAATGCACCAAGGACTCCCTTAAAAGCTTCATTTGCACTTGTCGATCACTTTAAGAAGCCGGAATGGAAATGTATCTGTGTCCGAGCCACACTGCCAACCAAAACCTCACTTAAACCACGATGCTATTAAACATGTGGTCCATTTCTCATCATTGAAATGTGTCAAGCATGATCTTGTGCATAAATCGAAGTAAAAAAGAAAATGCAATCCCAGAGGTTCAAAGTAAACTGTCCTTACTGGGAACAACTGGAAACCAAGGGCATTTTGTTACCAGCCAATGTCAACAGAAATTGAGTTTCTGTCAGAAATCTAACTGCAAGTGTAAATGTTTTTGATTTAAAATCTTCCTGGATGGATGAAACGCCCAGCTATAAATAGAGGTCTTGATAAAGCACTACTTTTATAAAAGCCCTTTTTATTTATTTATTATTTTTTTTAAATACAATAGTTATGAATTAGCCTGGGAAATCTCATGCTGCTTTGCACAATCGTTCCGATCTGAAAAGACAGCATGGAAACTATGGTCTAAAGGCTCACCTGAGTTAGGGAGCCAATCAGAGAGTGGGGAGGGGTGGAAAGACGGTGACGCGTACTACTCGACAAACGGAAGCTTGTAGTTTATTTGGGACTGTTTACGGATGTCCAAATACGGAGGGTCCAGCTTCTCTCATTTGTCTTGCACAAACGGCAGTAATCGTTCGGTGCCATTGTTTTCCTATTTTTGTTTTGTTTTGCCTTCTCTTTCTCTTTCCTTCTCTTCTTCGCCTCTTCGTCGCTCTAACTACGTCACCGGGTACAACTGCCATGATTGGCCATGGGCTACGTATACGCCAAATGATAGACATTCACAATGTCCAATAAACGGCCGTTGACAATCGTAAACCACACCTCCCCTACGAGAAATTCAATAGGCGGATTCCAGACCATATTTCACTTGTGATATGGTCTGGTGTTAACCAGACTAGTAATGAATAGGGCTGGGGGATAAAACGATAATAGCTATTGAGGAATAACTTTTCCTCAATAGATATATGAAACATGGTCGATATACTTTTCGATAGATTACATTCGTCCATCTTTTGACGGACAATACGAATATAGACATGCCAACCATTACGGCTTGCCTGTAATCATTACGGTTTCGGTGGTCCAATTACGCTATTACGACTTTGAAGTCGATTATTATGGTTTTTGCTCATAATTGATATTTTCAAATTTGCCGCCAGAATTCCCACACTTGTGATTTCCCAGTCTCCCGGCAGAGGGCGCTATTACTTGAATGTCAGCCAATGCTTTAGAAACACGGTCTCCATGGGCAGCTCTACCGGGGTGGCATAGGGTGGCAAATGCCACCCTAAAAGAAAGCCTTGCCACCCCAGTTGGCAGCGACAAATTCAAAGAAAAATTACGGCCAATTTTGACATTTATGTGCGCGAATTTCCAATGTCCGACTGCGGCGAATGCAGCCAGAGATTGGTTGTTTTGGAAAATTGAGAGGCGCGAAGCGAGGGAGCCAGGAGTCGCGAGGAAAGGAGACACGGGAGGACAGAGGTAAAAGCTGATTAACTATCTATCAAGAAATGAAATTATAATGAATGAACAGTGCTAGCATAGTTGCGATGCTGATTTTGAGAGGATAAAAATCAGGTTGGAGAATGTTATTTAGCTAACTATACATGTAAGGCCAAAAAAAAGTGTTTCCGGTAACCCGACCGACCGAGAATTTCCGCGTCGAAATTGCCGACCGTAAAGTTTTTATTACAAATTTCCCTTGATATTTTAGTGTAAGCGGCGTTAGTTTGTCATAATTTTTTGTTTCAACGCATTCAAGTTGTGAAAGAAACGATAAAAAGTAAAATGTTTTCGCCACTTCTATCAGCCCTCCTGCATAAACATGGAAGCGCACTTGTATACTGAAGGAGGAAGGGAAAACTGAGCCGAGGCGCCATTTTGAATCCTCATTCAAGGCTGTAATGCAAATTGCTTCCTCTTCAGTATGCAAGTGCACTTCCATGGCAGGGAAAAACACTACATTTTGCTGCCTATGTAGTCCCCTCTTTATACAAATAGGAGTCATTCAGGATTCAGCCATGTTTTTGCTCGACCCAAGTTCTACAGTAGGCTAGACTAGGCCGTCTGCTTTTAATGGAAGTAGCCTAGCCTAGGATGTTGTTTTCACGTTATTTCTTGATAAGGTGTTTTCACGTTATTACATGAAAATATCATGAAATAACGTGATAATTTCGTATCATGAAATTACGTGATATGTTATTACATGATAAATATATTGTAAAAACGTGATAACTTTGTTAACAATATCTTTTCACGTAATTACTTGATTCTAAGCCTCTTTTTTTTTTTTTTTTTTTTTTTTTTTTGGAGTGTGGCAGCAGTACGCTTCCGTAGATCATAACTCGAACTCTTGCGATATTTATTTTATTTTTTTTATTCGTTTAAAGATTTAAAACACTATTTTATTATGATGTGTGGTATAACGGATTCTGTGCCAAAATACTATTTTGTAAAATGTTTGTTAATTTTTTCGAACAAAATAAAAAAATTAAGAAAAAAAACCCCCTTTTTCCTACCTACCAACCTTTATTTTAGTATTTCATGTTACCTGAAATATATATATATATATATATATATAAAATTTTTTTTGGCCTAATGTTAGCTAGGTCTGACATTAGTTTTGTGTAAAGTCGGCCACAAAAGTTAATATTGATTCAACGTCTGTCAAGGAAAACGTTGCTATTGGCTGAAGCTTATGATTCAAATATTGAGGATCTTAAACATGAGTTACATCAGACGAGGAGAGTACTAGACAGAAAAAAGGGGGAACAGGAGAGTCCTACCACTCTCATGGAGTTCACTCAGTTTTTGGACCCATACCAAGATTTTTTTTTTTTTTTTTGAGTTGTTCAGGTTGTGTAAAATAGCGGTTGTCTTGCCTGTGAGCATCCTGTGAATGAAGCTTTTCATCTCTCAGGCTAATAAAGACTTATTTGCGGTCGACTGTGACAGAAAAGAGACTATCAAGTTTGGCTGTACTCAGCATTGAATCAAAGCGCACAAAAGCATTAGATCTTGATAAATTTGTGAAGCATTTTGCTGAGCAACATGGAAATCGCCGCATTCAGCTGTTGTAGGCATGACAAGTTCATGTTATGCTCACTGGTGAGCCTTTACAAAGCGTGAGAAAAAAAAAACTATAAAATGTGACACTGGTGTAAATGGTTTAAATCATGTTGAACTTGAAGTAGTGTTATTGTTTTTTAGTGTCTGTTCTTTTGCATATACAGTATAAAACTGTCCAGAAACGGTATAGACCTCATCTGAGAATGTGTGTTCTTCGTGAACAATAAAAGCATGCGATTAAGTTTGTCTGTATGAGTTTGTAAATGGCAGCCCGTGCCCTTTTGTAGTGTGTACATACTATTTGTCATCAAACTGTGATAACTGTGGTTAAATTCAGTATATATACGTCTGTAATACGTTGCCACCCCTCAAATTCCTGCCCCCCTCTTGCCACCCCATAAATATTTTTCTAGATCTGCCCCTGACGGTCTCTGATTGGTTAACCTCAGCAATTTTATCAAATTTCGACCAATAAGAGCCCCGCGCATATTTTGTACTTTAGAAGAAGCAAAAAATGGCTGACAGTTCAACCGATCCGTCTGACCCGCCGCCGAAAAAAGCAAGAAAAACGATCGGCAAAACTAAGACCGTGTACCAAAAATTTAAAGAGGAATACAGTACCTTGTATCCAGTTATCACAAAATCAGGAAAATCCGCGAGTCATGCGTTGTGCACCGAATGTCCATTTCTCTGTAGCATATTCCGGTGTTAACGATGTCAGACAACACGTGAGTTCTGTCTCGCATCAAACTTTGGCTAAATCTGGAAGTGCGAACCAGACGATCACCTCGATGTTCGTTGATCGATCCTCGATTGACAGCGTGACAAAAGCTGAAGTTTTATTCACAAATTTTCTCGTGGAACACAACCTGCCAATCGCCGCAGCTGATCACAGTGGGCCTCTCTTTAAAGCCGTGTTTCCCGACTCCAAAATCGCTTCGAAGGTAAGTCTGTAGATCTCTAGTCTGTTATGTGATCAAGTTATGGAATAGTAAAGCAGTTGTTAGCGACTCGTATTTTCGTTGCTTTAGCAAAATTCTTAGTATTTGCCTACAACTTACAAGATGTATGAATATTAAAGAAACGTTGATAAAATCACGTTTTTAATTTTTTTTTCTTGTGTAAATTGTTGAAAATTAATCAAAACTCTCTCTCTATGGAGCACTTGCATGTGACGTCACAGCCGATCCAGATTGTGACAGACGCCATCGTGTCGGTCAAACGCCATATTCCGCCTTCTACTTCTGGTTCTACTTCTGCTTTTACTTCTACCTTTTCTTCTGGAAAACCCTACTATATACAATTCAATTCTACTACAACGGCTGCGGCTACAAGCTCTCCCTACCTGTGCACGGTTTTTGTGTGTATTTTTGCGTGTTGTTCGTCTGTACCGGACTTCGATATCCACTACAACCGTATGGACTTACTGGACATTGGTTTCCAGCAGAAAATGACGGTTTGTAGCGATTTCCATCGCATGCACAACATTCCGGATGAGAAAAAAAAACACATTCCGGGGTCTCCGTAGATTGTTATTGGAAGCAAAGCGAAGGAGGCGGCGCCGGGAGCAGAAGCAAAAGCGAGGCTACAGGCAGAGCCGGCCTGTTGACTAAGCTCAGAAAACAGCTACTCAAACCTCCACTGCCAAGCCTCTACCTCTCCAACGTCAGATCCATGTAAATAAGACGGACGATTTGGAATTACCTTATTCTATTCTATAATCGGCTGGTCAGTGCTATACTCAAGACTTAAGTGACTTACCCATCCAATGAGGATTATTTTCTTGTTTACAAGATGCCACATCTGAGTCGCTGACACATCCTGAATTTCTGTAAAGATAACTGTCCAGAGATTTATAAGCACGCAGTGCTTCACCACTGAACAGCGAGGGAAGTTGATGAGGTAATAATACACGTCCGGGTATTCCGCTGGCAGTTCAAAATCCGGTCATGAAAACTCCATCCGGAAAGCCATAAGGGTCACAAATCTGTAGATCGTTTATTTTAGACATATATCTAGTTATCTGTTCATTAGAAAAATGAGCCGTGTAGTCCGTCGGTTGAAATTGATCCATTCTGTACACGAGTGCAGCAGTATTCAGCGGTGTTTTTGACCGACAAGATGGGGGTTGTGTACTTTCCGGTCACGTGACTGCAAGATCTCTATACATACATACATACATACATATATACATATATATATATATATATATATATATATATATATATATATATATATATATATATATATATATATATATATAAAATAAATATATAAATAAAAATAAGGCGCACCCCCCCCGGAACCTCCCCATGCACGCTCTGCGTGCATTATGTCTGCCGTTGGCAGACATGGACAAATATCTCAAAACAACCATTACAGTTTGCTATCATACAGGGTTGGCATGTCTGTGAATAGCCAATGATGAGTTGCGCCGCACTGAACGAATCGCGTGGCTGGAATAGACCCATGCCAGCAGCTAGTCGTGGCGTGTTTGTGCAGCTGCAGCCGTATGAACAAAGAAAATGAGTGCTCCCTCGGAAGAAACGACAGAAGACACAGCCCAAGGCATAAGGGATGACATTGTTGATAAGAAGGGCCCGAAAAGTTCAGTGGTGTGGAGGTATTTTGTTTTTTTTGAAGTCCGACACGAAAGTAGTGTGCACTGCAAATTATTTCGAGCACATGTTCCGACAAAGACAGGGAATACCACTTTTTCATCACCTGAAGCAGCACCACCCGTTTGAGCACGGAGAATGCAAACTTTTACAAACAGCCCGGAACAAGTGCTAATGTTCCCCCAATAACAACGCCTGTGCAGCAGCAACAGAAGACCATAGAGTCTGCTTTATCCAGCGCCATGCCGTATGACAAAAAAAATCTAAGAGACACCGTGATATTTCAAATGCAGTAGCTTCTTGTATTGCAAAAGACATGCTACCAATAAACACAGTGGGAAAATAAGGGGTTCAAGTGGATGCTAAGTTATGGACCCTCGTTACAAACTGCCTGGGCGTAAACATTTCTCCCAGTCCACACTCCCACAGATGTATGTGTAGAGAGAGAGAGTCGAGACATTTGACTTTGACAAAATAATGTCTGTTTTGTTTATGTTCTCCTGCTAAACTTGAAAGATTTTAAGTTTTAGAATTTTTTATTTATTTGGAGTTGACCGGTCAGGTATAGGATTTTAATTTAAAATACCTGTTCTGTATTTATCAAAAACAGTTGTATAGTGTTACATGTCGTGTTCAACTTTTGACAGAAAATAAATATTTAATTAAAAATTAACCTACTGATATCTTCAAATCTCAATTAAGTGTAACAGGGAGCATTTAAAATTCACAAAATAGTGATTTGTTTTATATTGTGATGTATATCGATATCGCCTGATATTTAAAAAAAAAAAAATCGTGATATGACTTTTCCCCATATCGCCTAGCCCTAGTTATGAGAATCTAAATCTGTCCACATTTTCTGTCTCAGTTGGGATACACGTTCCAATAACACATCCAAGCCCAGTCATGCAGTGGATGCACACACTGCAGAGGTCAATTGCCTGTCATTCAATCCTTACAGTGAGTTCATCTTGGCTACTGGATCTGCTGACAAGGTAGGAACAATAATGGAGGAGCCTTTCTCTTATCCTTCTATAAAGACTGTTTATTTTGTCCTTCATGGATGATGTTCTTAAATAGAAGGTCCTCTTTTGATCCCACCATAAACTTTAAGTCTTTCTTTTATAGACTGTTGCCTTGTGGGACCTCAGAAACCTTAAGCTGAAGCTGCATTCCTTCGAGTCGCACAAAGACGAAATATTCCAGGTATTGGAAATGGCTTTAAAATTCACTTGTAGCAGCTGCTTTGAGCTTGAGTGCAAATTTCCCTGACCTCTTAATGTGTTTACAGGTTCAGTGGTCGCCTCATAACGAGACCATCCTGGCCTCCAGCGGAACAGACAGACGTCTCAATGTCTGGGACCTCAGGTGGGTTTCCTCATTTACTCTCACTCCATTTGTGATTCCTCAAAGAACAAAACTGTTTGCTGTAATTCATCACACTATCATGCTGCTCCTTTTTATTTTTGTGCAGTAAAATTGGTGAGGAGCAGTCACCAGAAGATGCAGAAGATGGGCCTCCTGAATTACTGGTGAGGAGGCTGTAAATTGCATCACATTGACTTAGTTATTTAGATGTTCATAATTTTTTTTTTTTTTTTTTTCTCTTTTCTGTCAGTTCATCCATGGTGGGCACACAGCAAAGATCTCAGACTTCTCCTGGAACCCCAATGAGCCATGGGTGATCTGCTCTGTGTCTGAGGACAACATCATGCAAGTCTGGCAGATGGTGGGTAAATATGGTCTGCATATTAACCTTGTCTGAAAGTTATGGCCCTTTTCCACTACCCTTTTTCAGCTCGCTTCAGCCCGACACGGCTCGCGTTTCGACTACCAAAAAATAGCACGACTCAGCTCGCTTCAGCCCTGCTTAGCCCCCAAAACTCGCACCGTTTTGGAGTAGGGCTGAAGCGAGCCAAACCGTGCCGAGTGAGGCTGGGGGCGTGAGCAGACACTCCCCTGTGCACTGATTGGTGAGGAGGAGTGTCCTCACATGCCCACACACGCCCCGTGAGCACGCTGGGGTCTGTAAACACCGTAAACCCAGAAGAAGGAGAATTACGAATTACGAGAATTATGAAGCCTTATGCGCCTCGCCTCATCTATACGCTCTTGCCAGTATCTGTTGGCGTTGTCGGTGACAAGCCACAGCACCAAGACCAGCAACACTAACGACTCCATGTCTCATCTCATCTCATTATCTCTAGCCGCTTTATCCTTCTACAGGGTCGCAGGCAAGCTGGAGCCTATCCCAGCTGACTACGGGCGAAAGGCGGGGTACACCCTGGACAAGTCGCCAGGTCATCACAGGGCTGACACATAGACACAGACAACCATTCACACTCACATTCACACCTACGGTCAATTTAGAGTCACCAGTTAACCTAACCTGCATGTCTTTGGACTGTGGGGGAAACCGGAGCACCCGGAGGAAACCCACGCGGACACGGGGAGAACATGCAAACTCCGCACAGAAAGGCCCTCACCGGCCACGGGGCTCGAACCCGGACCTTCTTGCTGTGAGGCGACAGCGCTAACCACTACACCACCGTGCCGCCCCGACTCCATGTCCTCCATGTTTATTGTTTACTATCCGGGTCGTGAGACTACTGCTTAAAAGCTCACTGATGTCACTGTTTGCGCTGCTTAACGACATCACGTGACGTCCACCCACTTTTGCTAACTCCACCCAATGTGTCCACCCACTTCCAGCCAGCACGGTTCAGCGCGGTTGTAGTCGAAATGCAACTCCAACAGCCCCGCTCAGCTCGACTCAGCCCGACTCAGCACGGCATGGCTCAGCCCAACTCAGCCGCGTTTGTAGTGGAAAAGCGGCATTAGTGTAAATGTGTCAGCTGTTAATGTTCACAACTACAACCCCGATTCCAAAAAAGTTGGGACAAAGTACAAATTGTAAATAAAAACGGAATGCAATGATGTGGAAGTTTCAAAATTCCATATTTTATTCAGAATAGAACATAGATGACATATCAAATGTTTAAACTGAGAAAGTGTATCATTTAAAGAGAAAAATTAGGTGATTTTAAATTTCATGACAACAACACATCTCAAAAAAGTTGGGACAAGGCCATGTTTACCACTGTGAGACATCCCCTTTTCTCTTTACAACAGTCTGTAAACGTCTGGGGACTGAGGAGACAAGTTGCTCAAGTTTAGGGATAGGAATGTTAACCCATTCTTGTCTAATGTAGGATTCTAGTTGCTCAGCTGTCTTAGGTCTTTTTTGTCGTATCTTCCGTTTTATGATGCGGCAAATGTTTTCTGTGGGTGAAAGATCTGGACTGCAGGCTGGCCAATTCAGTACCCGGACCCTTCTTCTACGCAGCCATGATGCTGTAATTGATGCAGTATGTGGTTTGGCATTGTCATGTTGGAAAATGCAAGGTCTTCCCTGAAAGAGATGTCGTCTGGATGGGAGCATATGTTGCTCTAGAACCTGGCTATATCTTTCAGCATTGATGGTGTCTTTCCAGATGTGTAAGCTGCCCATGCCACACGCACTAATGCAACCCCATACCATCAGAGATGCAGGCTTCTGAACTGAGCGCTGATAACAACTCGGGTCGTCTTTCTCCTCTTTAGTCTGAATGACACGGCGTCCCTGATTTCCATAAAGAACTTCAAATTTTGATTCGTCTGACCACAGAACAGTTTTCCACTTTGCCACAGTCCATTTTAAATGAGCCTTGGCCCAGAGAAGACGTCTGCGCTTCTGGATCATGTTTAGATACGGCTTCTTCTTTGAACTATAGAGTTTTAGCTGGCAACGGCGGATGGAACGGTGAATTGTGTTCACAGATAATGTTCTCTGGAAATATTCCTGAGCCCATTTTGTGATTTCCAATACAGAAGCATGCCTGTATGTGATGCAGTGTCATCTAAGGGCCCGAAGATCACGGGCACCCAGTATGGTTTTCCGGCCTTGACCCTTACGCACAGAGATTCTTCCAGATTCTCTGACTCTTTTGATGATATTATGCACTGTAGATGATGATATGTTCAAACGCTTTGCAATTTTACACTGTCGAACTCTTTTCTGATATTGCTCCACTATTTGTCAGTGCAGAATTAGGGGGATTGGTGATCCTCTTCCCATCTTTACTTCTGAGAGCCGCTGCCACTCCAAGATCCTCTTTTTATACCCAGTCATGTTAATGACCTATTGCCAATTGACCTAATGAGTTGCAATTTGGTCCTCCAGCTGTTCCTTTTTTGTACCTTTAACTTTTCCAGCCTCTTATTGCCCCTGTCCCAACTTTTGAGATGTGTTGCTGTCGTGAAATTTCAAATGAGCCAATATTTGGCATGAAATTTCAAAATGTCTCACTTTTGACATTTGATATGTTGCCTATGTTCTATTGTGAATACAATATCAGTTTTTGAGATTTGTAAATTATTGCATTCCGTTTTTATTTACAATTTGTACTTTGTCCCAACTTTTTTGGAATTGCGGTTGTAAACCAAATTGTAGAAATGGTGCAAATGGTTACAATAAACAGTCAGGCTGATGTGTCATCTGTTTATTTTACCTGAGGGGTCATGTCCATGTGTCGAGATGTCATGTGGGGTGGTCAAACCGTATCCTTGTAGACCACAAAACTAGCTTCAGTGCACCTTGGCACAAAATGTACAAATCTCTAAAACCGTATAGAATGAAAAGAACACAATTCCTCCAAATATTTAATACTTAACTAGTGGTGGAATGATGGTACAAAATCATCCATAAGTGTTGAGTTGGGTTGAAATCTGGTGACTATGAAGGACCCAAGATATGATTTACATTATTTTCATACTTCTCAAACAGTTCAGTCTGTTCATGTGCTTTGTGGGTGCTAGTGGGACCATCCCAGAAGACAGCACTCCCATCAGGGTATAAATGTTTCACCATAAACGTGATCAATCAGAAAAACTTTGACTTGATTTGCGGTGAGAGAAAAGTGGACCAAAACCATGATAGAAAAACGCCCTGAAAAGATATAAGCCTTTTGGCTGTTCTTTTACATTGTCATCCAGTGGTTTTGGATAAACCATGCTACAATTTAACATGGCATGCTACGTATTCTGCGTGTGAGCCCATGCACTTCCGTTTGTGTATGTCAGTAAAGGAGAAATGTCAAAAGCTATTACTGTTGCCTCCTGGAATCTCTTCATGATCAAGGAACTCCCTTGAAACAGTTCTATCATGTTATCTCTAGCCACTTTATTCTGTTCTACAGGGTCGCAGGCAAGCTGGAGCCTATCCCAGCTGACTACGCGCAAAAGGCGGGGTACACCCTGGACAAGTCGCCAGGTCATCACAAGGCTGACACATAGACACAGACAACCATTCACACCTACGGTCAATTTAGAGTCACCAGTTAGCCTAACCTGCATGTCTTTGGACTGTGGGGGAAACCGGAGCACCCGGAGGAAACCCACGCGGACATGGGGAGAACATGCAAACTCCGCACAGAAAGGCCCTCGCCGGCCACAGGGCTCGAACCCGGACCTTCTTGCTGTGAGGCGACAGCGCTAACCACTACGCCACCGTGCCGCCTCTATCATGTTATGTGATGCGGATTTGATCCTGTATTAGGGAGGTGCATCTTCATCACTGAGGCCAGTGTGATTTCACATCTCGTTGCATTACCAGTGATCTGATGCATATGAAGCAATTACTAATGTAAAACAGTTCACCCTTATTGCAATGCATGCGGTTTAGCACGATTTGATTCAGTGCAATATGATTCAAAGTAATGCAAAAGAATGTTGCTGTGCAGTTCAATATGGTAGCTCTTCCTCCTTGATGATTATCCTCCATGTGACTTGAGGAGGGTCTGGCATGAAAAGGGTCTTTTTTTTTTTATTTTGAAATCCTGTTGAGCGCTGGTGATCGAGCGACCACATCTCCCATTCTCACCATTTACTCGTGTGATTTGCGTGAACACCTCTCCAGTTATCAAGAGACTTGATGAGAATTAGCCAGTGACTACAGTAGAGATGAGCGAGAACTGTTGGACTGTTTAGAGTGGAGGAATTAATCTAAATAGAAAATTTAGTGATTTTTCTAAATAATAAAGGCAGAGGGCCCAAACTAATTAATTAATTAATTGATAGGATTTAAGCAGTGCAAAGATGTTAGAAATGATGCATTGCTTTTAAACTTTTACATCGGTGAATTTTACCATCTTAGTGTCCATATAAAGATGCGAAATCCCTTTTTTTTTTCCTTTATTTCCTCACACAGCCATAGGATGGTGAGCTGTTGCCATCATGCGGCGTCTGTCCGTCCACAATTCGCAAAAATTGCTACTCCTCCCTGAGTTTTCATTGGATTTTGATTCTGATTGTTTTGTTTGGAAGATCAAATTGTTCTCATGAACGACTTGGCTAATTATAAATGCATCCAGTTTCTCATGATACAGCAGTGTGAGCTACTGCGTCGTTGACACTCTGGTTCCGTTTTGCGTTTGTTTTTCTACAGGCAGAGAACATCTACAATGATGAGGACCCTGAAGGAGCAGCAGACACAGAGGTCCAGGGATGAAGAGCAGTGTAGAACTTTCTGCCTCTGCCATGCCTCACTGTCTCACATGACCATGCGCTTTCCTGTTTTCTGAAGTGTTGAACTGCATCGGTCACATCTTCAGCCACTCTCATATACCCAATGCTGTTTTCTTGAGAGAAAGAGGGGAAAAAATGACTCAAAGTATTTCTCTTTAATATGAAAAGTGTATTTTTCTAAGAGAAATTGGTTGCTCTTAATTTTCAATATGGCACATTAAGCTCCTGTCCTTTTTTAAAAAAATGTTTTTCCTATAACCTTCACATCCTAAGGGGTTGTCTTGGGTAAAAGGATGTAAAGTCAAAAGCAAATGATGCATAGGCCCACGTACATAATTACCATGGTCAAATTGTCGTGGATGGCAGTAGGGGACTTATTTTAGATTTATTTTTATGTGGCTGAAAATTGAGTCATTCAAGCACATGTTGTCAAGGGCCCACAGGGTGACTTGTGTGCTCTTAATTTTGTACTTTTCCTCTGCAATGGTTTAATGTCATGGTATTGTCTTTTTAATATTCTAAAATGATTTTGATTTTCATTGTCTTTCTTTACGTCTACCCTGTTGTACAGAACATTTGACTATAAACTGTTTTTCATTGAACTGATTCAGCCATAATTAATTATACCATTTGGCTCAGATGTTTTGATTTATTTATGTTCATACTGATCATAATAAAGTGCTTCAGCTGTCTTATTATTGAGGCTTATCTTAATCTGCTCAGCGTCATTCAGGCAGCATGATCTCAGAGTTCTACTATCGTGCCCAAATATGTCCATGTTCTCTCATGTCTCGTCTTATTTGTGGTCATAAAAACAAGTCATTAGCACTCGGACTGTTGTGTATAAAAGCTTTATTTCCTCTGCTCTGACTCACATCCCTATCAACACTGAAGGTACATCTAGAGAGTTCTGAGCTGTTAGTGGGTAGATAAAAATCTGGGTAGTCTCCATCACACATTCCTTGCTGATGTGACACTGCAGAGAGGTTAAGTGGTGCTGGTAAATTTCATATTCCCTTTGGCCTGCTTTGGAATATTTATAAAGGGCACCCACATGCATGTTTATTGCTGTTAACATTATGGCAGCACAATGAGAGATTTATTTACATTTAAGAGTTAAACAATCAGACCAAACTGTAGAAACACCAATAATTTCTATCACTAATACCAAACTGTGCAACGTTAGACCATGTTTGCCTTCGTCGATCAGGTTTTCTCGTTCATCGGTAGGATCGTCTGTGGACGTTGTCCCTCTACGCTGTCTCTGTATAATAAAAAAATACATGTATTTGGTAATTCATCTTGTAATTTGTAAATAAGGTTCATACATGAATGAGAACACTTGCCTATAGAAGTATAGCTGCTTGGCCAGATTGTTCTTGAGTTCCTCCATCTCTTTTATCTTATTTATCTGTATCCGAAGTTCAGTTTTCAGGTCTCGGCTGCTCTCCTCAAGGCGGTCTATTGTTTCCTGGGAAATAAATAAATGGCTTTAGTACATTATAATTTGCAACCGAAGTTAACCATTGCTTCAGGAGCTATATACAGTTAGGTCCATAAATATTTGGACAGAGGCAACATTTTTCTAATTTTGGTTCTGTACATTACCACAATGAATTGTGAACAAAACAATTCAGATGCAGTTGAAGTTCAGACTTTCAGCTTTAATTCAGTGGGTTGAACAAAATGATTGCATAAAAATGTGAGGAACTAAAGCATTTTTTTAAACACAATCCCTTCATTTCAGGGGCTCAGAAGTAATTGGACAAATTAAATAATTGTAAATAAAATGTTCATTTCTAATACTTGGTTGAAAACCCTTTGTTGGCAATGACTGCCTGAAGTCTTGAACTCATGGACATCACCAGACACTGTGTTTCCTCCTTTTTAATGCTCTGCCAGGCCTTTACTGCAGCGGTTTTCAGTTGCTGTTTGTTTGTGGGCCTTTCTGTCTGAAGTTTAGTCTTTAACAAGTGAAATGCATGCTCAATTGGGTTGAGATCAGGTGACTGACTTGGCCATTCAAGAATATTCCACTTCTTTGCTTTAATAAACTCCTGGGTTGCTTTGGCTTTATGTTTTGGGTCATTGTCCATCTGTATTATGAAACGCCGACCAATCGGTTTGGCTGGATTTGAGCACACAGTATGTCTCTGAATACCTCAGAATTCATCCGGCTGCTTCTGTCCTGTGTCACATCATCAATAAACACTAGTGACCCAGTGCCACTGGCAGCCATGCATGCCCAAGCCATCACACTGCCTCCGCCATGTTTTACAGATGATGTGGTATGCTTTGGATCATGAGCTGTACCATGCCTTCGCCATACTTTTTTCTTTCCATCATTCTGGTAGAGGTTGATCTTGGTTTCATTTGTCCAAAGAATGTTCTTCCAGAACTGTGCTGGCTTTTTTAGATGTTTTTTAGCAAAGTCCAATCTAGCCTTTTTCTTCTTGAGGCTTATGAGTGGCTTGCACTGTGCAGTGAACCATCTGTATTTACTTTCATGCAGTCTTCTCTTTATGGTAGATTTGGATATTGATACGCCTACCTCCTGGAGAGTGTTGTTCACTTGGTTGGCTGTTGTGAAGGGGTTTTTCTTCACCATGGAAATTATTCTGCGATCATCCACTACTGTTGTCTTCTGTGAGTGTCCAGGTCTTTTTGCATTGATGAGTTCACCAGTGCTTTCTTTCTTTCTCAGGATGTACCAAACTGTAGATTTTGCCACTCCTAATATTGTAGCAATTTCTCGGATGGGTTTTTTTCTGTTTTCGCAGCTTAAGGATGGCTTGTTACACCTGCATGGAGAGCTCCTTTGACCGCATGTTTTCTTCACAGCAAAATCTTCCAAATGCAAGCACCGCACCTCATATCAACTCCAGGCCTTTAATCTGCTTAATTGAGATAAGCTTTGGGACAGGTACGAGTGTGCCTTTGAGTCAATTGTCCAATTACTTTTGGTCCCTTTAAAAACAGGGTGGCACATGTTAAGGAGCTGAAACTCCTAAACCCTTCATCCAATTTTAATGTGGATACCCTCAAATGAAAGCTGAAAGTCTGGACTTTATGTCCATTATATAACTATAACTTGAATATCTTTCAGTAAACAGGTAAAAAAAACAAAATTTGTGTCAGTGTCCAAATATATATGGACCTAACTGTAGCTATTTGTCTCAACACCTATTGATAACTGTAGGCATATTCAAAATGTATACAGACTCAAACTACATACACGGTATTGCTCCACATTTTCCTTTCGCTGCTTTTCCATTAGATGGATGCGCTCCTCCATTCGGGTCCTCTCTAGTCCCAGCCTCTGCGCTTCCTCTTTCAGGGGCCCCAGCTGTGTTTTCAGCTCTTGGCACTGCTCTTTGTACTTTAATAAGGCATCAGTGCTGCTTTGTCTTCTCTTTAGTAAGGCCACCAGTCTGGGCTCATACCACTCCTCTAGTGCTTTGATTCCACCCTGCAGGTACTGCTGTAGATCGAGGGATGCACGTCGGCTTTGGGACAGGTATGAGTGTGCCTTGTCCTTGCTGGACTCCTGGGTCATGTTGTCAATCTGGTTTTGTAGGACCTGCACTTGGTTTTGGTGTTCAGAATGAAGCTGATCGATGACTTTGATCAACTTCTCAACAAAGGCTTTCATCTCATCCTGATTGAAGAGGACATTGTAGCGTTAGACATGACGCGTTGCCGTGAAATGGTTTGGGTACATGGTATATTTAAAAAAATTTAGGAGAGTACATCAATATTTTAAGTCCAACTGAATACTGTATACTAGGACACTTAAAAATCCATCTAGCACTCTAAATGGATCTTTGGTTTGTCCTACTGAGGAGTAAATCTTAAAGGTTCTATACTACAAATGATTTCCCTTCCAGAAAGGTTTCCAAGTAGAAACCTATTAGATAGCTACACCTTTAAAGAATAAAACTGAAATATACAACCCATAAACATTTTTTTTTCAGTTTCTCCTGGAACTGTTAAGAACAAAGCTGCTGGCACACATAGCTGTACAGGGGTGTGTGTGTGCGCACACACGCAGAAAGCTATGATGCACTGTGTCAGATGTTCTGACACCTTTCTATCATGGCCAACATTAACTTTTCAGTCATTTGTGCTACAGTAGCTCTTCTGTGGGATTGGACCAGACAAGCTAGCCTTCACTCCCCAACCACGCATCAGTGAGCCTTGGGTGCCCATGACCCTGTTGCCAGGTCACTGATTGTCCTTCCTTGGACCACTTTTTATGGGCACTAACCACTAATGCTTGCCTATTTTTCCTGCTCCCAGCACATTACTTTTGAGAACTGACTGTTCACTTGTTGCCAAATATATCCCATCCCTAGACAGGTGCCTTTGTAATGAGATGATCAGAATTAGTCATGAGATAATTAATGATGTATACACAGATCAGCCATAACATTATGACCAGTGACAGGTGAAGTGAATAACATTGCTTATCTCATTACAGTGGCACCTGTCAAGGGGTGGGATATATTCGGGAGCAAGAGAACAGTCAGTTCTTGAAGATGATGTGTTGAAAGCAGGAAAAACGTGCAAGCGTAAGGATCTGAGCAACTTTGACAAGGGATTGATTGGCTAGGTGATTGGGTCTGAGCATCTCCAGAATGGCACATCTTGTGGGGTGTTCCCGGTATGCAGTGGTTAATACCTACCAAAAGTGGTCCAAGGAAGGACAACCGGTGAACTGGTGACAGGGTCATGGGTGTCAAAGGCTCATTGATTCGCATGGGGCATGAAGGCTAGCCCATATGGTCCAATCCCACAGAAGAGCTACTGTAGCACAAACTGCTGAAAAAGTTAATGCTGGCTAAAACAGAAAGGTGTCAGCATTAAGTTTTTCAGCAGTTTGTGCTACAGTAGCTCTTCTGTGGGATTGGACCATATGGGCTAGTCTTCATGCCCCATGCGAATCAGTGAGCCTTCGTCACCCATGACCCTGTCGCCGGTTCACCGGTTGTCCTTCCTTGGACCACTTTTGGTAAGCACTAACCACTGCATACCGGGAACACCCCACAAGATGTGCCATTTTGGAGATGCTCAGACCCAGTCATCTAGCCATCACAATTTGGCCCTTGTCAAAGTTGCTCAGATCCTTATGCTTGCGCATTTTTACTGCTTCCAACACATCAACTTTGAGAACTGACTGTTCTCTCACTGCCTAATATATTCCACCTACTGACAGGTGCCATTGTAATGAGATAATCAATGTTATTCACTTCACCTGTCAGTGATCACAGTGTTATGGCTGATTGGTGTGTGTGTGTATATATATACAGTGGCATGCAAAGGTTTGGGCACCCTTACTGGAAATGTCTGTTACTGTGAATAGTTAAGCGAGCAGAAGATGAACTGATCACCAAAAGGCATAAAGGTAAAGACGACACATTTCTTTTCAGTGTTTTCTGTAAGATTTGTGTATTATTTTTGTTTTGTACAATTGGAGAGTGAAAAAAGAAAAGGAACACCATGCGAAAGTTTGGTCACCCCAAAACATTTGAGTTCTCAGGTAACTTTTACCAAGGTTCCAGACCTTAATTAGCTTATTTAGCTGTGTCTTGTTCAAATTCTTCATTAGGAAAGGTCAGATGATGCAGCTTTCAAAGCGGTATAAATTCTCTGACTCCTCCGACTTGTCCCTAAAATCAACAGCCATGGGCTCTTCTAAGCAACTTCCTCGCATTCTGAATAATAAAATAATTGATGCTCACAAAGCAGGAGAAGGCTACAAGAACGTAGCAAAGTGTTTTCAGGTAGCCGTTTCCTCAGATTGTAATGTTATTAAGAAATGGCAGTTAACAGAAACAGTGGAGATCAAGGTGAGGTCTGGACGATGAAGAAAACTTTCTGAAAGAACTGCTCGTTGGATTGCTAGAAAGGCAAATAAAAAAAAAACCTGTTTGACTGCAAAAGACCTTCAGAAAGATTTAGCAGACCCTGGAGTGGTGGTGCACTGTTCTATTATGCAGCGACACCTGAACAAATATGACCTTCATGGGAGAGTCATCAGAAGAAAACCTTTCCTGCATCCGAGCCACAAAATTCAGCGTTTGAAGTTTGCAAATGAACATCTAAATAAGCCTGATGCATTTTGGAAACAAGTCCTGTGGACTGATGAAATCAAAATAGAACTTTTTGGCCACAATGTGCAAAGGTATGTTTGGAGAAAAAAGGGTGCCAAATTCCAGGAAAAGAACACCTCTCCAACTCTGAAGCATGGGTGTGGATCGATCATGCTTTGGGGTTGTGTTGCAGCCAGTGGCACAGGGCACATTTCACTGGTCGAGGGAAGCATGGATTTGAATAAATACCAGAAAATTATGGAAGCAAACATCACACCATCTGTAAAAAAGTTGAAGTTAAAAAGAGGATGGGTCCTACAGTAAGACGATGATCCAAAACACACCTCAAAATCTACAATGGAATACCTCAAGAGGCACAAGCTGAAGGTTTTGCCATGGCCCTCACAGTCCCCTGACCTAAACATCATTGAAACTCTGTGGATAGATCTCAAAAGAGCAGTGCATGCAAGACAGCCCAAGAAACTTGTAGAACTGGAAGCTTTATGCAAGGACGAGTGTGTGAAAATCCCCCAGGTAAGAACTGAAAGATTATTAGCTGGCTACAAAAAGTGTTTACAAGCTGTGATACTTGTTAAAGGGGGTGTTACTAGGTACTAACCATGCAAGGTGCCCAAACTTTTGCTTTGGGCCCTTTTCCTTTTTTGTCATTTTGAAAATGTAAAAGATGAAAATAAAAAATTGTTTTTGCTTAAAATATAAAGGGAATGAGTCATCTTTAACTTTATGCCTTTTGGAGATCATTTGATCTTCAACTTGCTTAACTGTTCACAGTAACAGCAATTTTGACCAGGGGTGCCCAAACTTTTGTGTATATATATATATATATATATATATATATATATATATATATATATATGAGAGATAAAATGTATGTGTGCAGAACAAACATTTACATTTTACAGTACCTGTTCTTCCTTTAGCTGCTCCACTTCTTTCTGCTGTATGACCAAGGTTATCTGGCTCTGAGCACAGTCCCTGGCAGCAACAAATAAGCGTCTCTTGAAGAGTCGTATCTCATCCAGCAGACTCTGTCTCTGCAGCTTAGTCTTGGACAGGAGCCTCTGGGCCTCCTCCAGCTCACTTCTCAAAGCATGAGTCTCCTCCTCCATGGGCTTCTCTAGCTCCAGAAGCTCCTGCACCAGCTCCTCTTTCCTGCGCTCTAGTTGGCTGACCTCTTCAATGCAGCCCTCAAATGTTGTCCCCAGCTCCTTTAGCTTCATGGTTGCAGGCAGCCCTGGTCTTGTTTCAACAGTGCTGCCTTCAGTCTCAACTCCTGTCATAGATTCTGCTGTGTCTGAAATATTGTCTTCATACTTGCCACTATCCTTGAAGCAGCTTGTTTCTAAAATGTTCTCTCTTTCTGCCAAGAAAGCTGGTAGAGTAGATTTGGTCTCATGGGTGGCTTCGAATTCATTTAGCTGTGCCAACATCTGTCTCATAAGTACATTAAATTCAGCATGTAAAGTTTCTTGACATTTTTGTGAATAGGTCATGGAATCACTAGGAAGAGCAAGGGCAGCCTCGATCTCCTCCAAACAGTCTTCAAAGTAGTCATCATCTTCCGCAATAAATAAGGGATCTTGCTTTTCCTTGGACTCAGACAGAGACCCATAGGGTTCCTCCAAGTCAATGTCTTCATCCGCCATTTTCAGCTTATTACCTGTGGATAATTTTTTTTGTGTGTGCTGGATTACTGGCTAGATCATAATTTCAGCATTTACATACAAGTACATTCTTAAATAAAGGTTAAACCTAAAGAGATTTTTGGTCTGTCCCTCTGGGAACTTTTTAGTAGAGCAATCCCTTAAGAAAGCTTAGGGCTATTAATTATCCAAAGAAACTTGGTGAGAGTTGAATGTGTTATGAGAGAACTTGATTTTTGACTTGTTCCCACAGCAATCTTCCCTGCTTGATTCTCAGTGATGAGAGAGATGTTTGGATGGATTGTGGGTATATGGACAAGGAGGTGAGGTTGAGGGGAATCTAAGATCTGAGAAGCATGTCAGTCATTTAGCAGCAGCTGCACAAGCGTAATGAACAGCTGATTGATGATTAGCTTACAGACATAAATAAAGTACTGACCAAAGCTCAGAAGAAAATCTTTCAAAATGTTTAAAATGTAATTTGAGCTATTTTACCTTTTTTTTCTGTACAGTTACATGTGGTCCATTATCACAATCTACATCTATTTATTCAGGAGGGTAAATTATAGATGATGCATGCTGAAGTTTTCTTCACTGTGGCCCATATCACCCAGTGACACATGGTCACTGTCCAAACACTGCCAAACTGCAGCTTGATCCTCAGGTTTTGGGAATATACAGTGCCAGTCAAAAGTTTGGATACACCTTCTGATTCAATTTTTTTCTTTATTTTTATTAATTAAAATGCACTTTGTGTCTTAAAGTAATGATGGATGTCATTTTTCTTTACTTAGTTGAGCGGTTCTTGACATAATATGGATTACTACAGTTGCAGAATAGGGCTATTTACTGTATATTTATTATTTACTATTTACTGTTTTATCTCAGATGCATTAAGAAGGCAAGAAATTGCACTGATTAACTTTTGACAAGGCAGAGGTGGACAGTAATGAAGGACATTTACTTGAGTACTGTACTTAAGTACACTTTTTGAGTATCTGTTCTTTACTTGAATATTGTTTTTTTGGCAACTTATGACTTTAACTTCACTACATTTGAAGGACAAATATCGTACTTTTCACTCCACTACATTTCTGCCAAGGTCCTCGTTACTTGTTACTATGAAGTGGCTTTGAAAATGGATGTTTTCTTTTCTAAAACATCATTGTTTTGGGCGGCACGGTGGTGTAGTGGTTAGCGCTGTCGCCTCACAGCAAGAAGGTCCGGGTTCGAGCCCCGTGGCCGACGAGAGCCTTTCTGTGCGGAGTTTGCATGTTCTCCTCGTGTCCGCGTGGGTTTCCTCCGGGTGCTCCGGTTTCCCCCACAGTCCAAAGACATGCAGGTTAGGTTAACTGGTGACTCTAAATTGACCGTAGGTGTGAATGGTTGTCTGTGTCTATGTGTCAGCCCTGTGATGACCTGGCAACTTGTCCAGGGTGTACCCTGCCTTTCGCCCATAGTCAGCTGGGATAGGCTCCAGCTTGCCTGCGACCCTGTAGAACAGGATAAAGCGGCTAGAGATAATGAGATGAGATCATTGTTTTTTTCGCAGGTGACACTGAGACAGTCTATCAGTAATCACGAGGGTCATGTCAAGTCCATAGAGTGGATAAAATCCAGCTCAATGAGTTTTCTGCAGCGTTATTTGAACACAATCAGTTGATAAATATTTCCAGAGGTGGACAGTAGCGAAGTACATTTACTTGAGTACTGTACTTAAGTACGCTTTTTGAATATCTGTTCTTTACTTGAGTATTATTTTTTTGGCAACTTATGACTTTAACTTCACTGCATTTGAAGGATAAATATCGTACTTTTCACTCCACTACATTTCTGTCAAGGTCCTCGTTACTTGTCACTATCAAGTGGTTTTGAAAGTGGATGTTTTTTTCTTTTCTAAAACATCATTGTTTTTTCCGCAGGTGACACTGAGACAGTCTATCAGTAATCACTAGGGTCATGTCACGTCCATAGACTGGATAAAATCAAGCTCATTGATTTTTCTGCAGCATTATTTGAACACGATCAGTTGATAGCAGAATAGAAGGAGGCGGTTCTTCTGGGGAATGCACACACCCATGGCTATAGCTAGAACCCATGTTTCAGTTTTCTGAAAGGAATAAAGAGTCGTTTAGTTTTAAATGTTTGCTTTGTTTGCCTAAAACGGAGCACATCACCGCCTACAAAAACTCGTCGTCTAACCTGCGGAAGCATATTGAGGGATATAAACGTTTTATTCCAAGAGAAAGCTTGCAATGAAGTTGTCTGTGCTTTGAGAGCTAGCAATAACGTTGCAACAGCTATGCAGTCTGGTTAGTCAAATGACTTTCTATGGATTTACCCGACAAGTTGCCATCGCCTTGTCCACAGCTAATGTTAACACATAGCTAGTTACCTTGGACACTGTTAGTTAGCATGTAAAAACAGAGTTACGCTAACATGAATAACGCTAACTTAGCTGAAGTGCTTTCAGAAATGTTTTAGCATAATCTTGCTAAATAAACAAAATGTAGAAATCTTTCTTTTCTAGTAACGTTAGCTACCCAATATGATTGAGTTTGAAAAGAGTTTGCTAGCATGTCAGGTGGAGCTTCAATGACTAATTAGCTTAACGTTAAACCACCATGATTCCACAGGCAGATTCATATGTGCATGAAAACATACACTTATGCGTGCATGCATGCGTGCGCACACACACATGAGACCTGTGAGGTGGACAGTATTGTAGTAGTCAGTCACAACAAATTGTTGGAATTTTTTATTTTGATGTCAGATGATGGTCTTGGGGCGGCTTGGTGGTGTAGTGGTTAGCGCTATTGCCTCACAGCAAGAAGGTCCGGGTTCGAGCCCCGTGGCCGGCGAGGGCCTTTCTGTGCGGATTTTGCATGTTCTCCCCGTGTCCGCGTGGGTTTCCTCCGGGTGCTCCAGTTTCCCCCACAGTCCAAAGACATGCAGGTTAGGTTAACTGGTGACTCTAAATTGACCGTAGGTGTGAATGGTTGTCTGTGTCTATGTGTCAGCCCTGTGATGACCTGGCGACTTGTCCAGGGTGTACCCCGCCTTTTGCCCATAGTCAGCTGGGATAGGCTCCAGCTTGCCTGCGACACTGTAGAACAGGATAAAGCGGCTAGAGATAATGAGATGAGATTTTCTGAGCAAGCTGCATTTACAGCTATTCTACTGTCTTCCTGATTAGCATACACATACATGTATGCACACAGTGCCAGAGCTGGGTCAGAACACTACCATGCTGCTTTGTGGGGGTGAGGAGGAGTGTTACAATTTAAAAAAAAATGACAATGGTTCTTTTTCAGTTCAGTTGTGTTTCATTTTGTAACATTCTACCAGGTGTTTATTCTACAGGTTCTACAAGTTAGTCAGTAAATCCAGTCGGTTATTTCAGAGGCATTAGGTTTTGTAAGCGTTGTGGCAATAATACAACAATGCACTGACAGAAAATGTACTTTTAATACTTAAGTATTTTTAAAAGTAAGTACTTCAGTACTTTAACTTAAGTAAAAATTTGACTGTACAACTTTCACTTGTATCGAAGTAACATTTGACCAGTGGGATCTGTACTTTGACTTAAAGCAGATATGCAAAACCATGGCCTCACTTTTGTTTATAAATGCCTTGAGACCTCAAGAATGGCACAGGAATAGTTTTAAGCGTTAACAATAAATCTAATATAGTAATTTTTACGATTAAAGTGATTCACATAGGTAGCGGTCTGAGTGAATGACCTTGACATCCGTGATGTCACAGTGGGAAGGCTATCGGTCTCATCGCCATTTACGCTATACTAAAACACAGAGCTGACTGCAACTCCGATCCTCCATTTTGAGCTAATTTATCGCCATGCCATGTAGATGTGCTGCTGGCAGGTGCTGCAATATGACAGAAGGTGGCTTTACGTTGCATTCCTGGCCCAAGAATGTTCAAACTGCAAAGATTTGGACACGTTTTGCGAGTTGTTCACAAGCACATTGGGCGCCTACGAAGTGGTCTCTCCTCTGCTCTGCACATTTTACTGAGGGCTTGTACGAGACCTCTGATCTGTTGAGGAGCGTTGGCTATAAGCCCGTATTGAAAGAGGGTGCAGTACCAACAATTAAATAAAACTACAAGAAAAGGAAAGTATTTATTTATTTATTTATTTATTTTTAAAAAGGAAAGTAAGTTCAGTTGTACCAGTTCTTCCGGAGTGTGAGCTGAGGGTTGTTGCTAAAACCCGGGACAGAACGGGACGGGACAGGACATGACATATTATTGCTCGGGCAGTGACTTCCCCACAGTTGTTGCTAAAACCAGTGATGTCCTGTCCCGTCCTGGGTTTTAGTAATTGCCCGAGCCGAGCAGTAATGGCGGAGTACTCAGTATGGAGAAAATGGAGAATGAGTGGAGCAGCCGTCTGATTTCTCTGCTGGATATTGCTGCCATCTCGCCCTTATGTGGAAGAAGCGAATGAACAGAGAACTGAATGAACAACTGAAAGTCAGATTGTTTCAAAACAATCGGCCTTCAAGAAGCGAGAACACAGATGGGTAAGCTGCAACTCTCATTTGGATACAAAATAACAAAAACAACACGCTTACCTGCATCTAGATTAATACATGTAACTTGTATTGTGTGTTTAAGTTACCGGTATAAGATTACTTAATTTGCTTCAGAATGTGATTGTCTCAGTTCATCTGATTATTTAATTAGCCTTTTACGTTTTGTCAGTGAAAATGCATGCATGTACGGTACATGTATGTTGCATAAGTTATAACACCTATCCTGTTTTAATGAGAGTCAACCCACAATCAACGAAGTCAAATCAGTCTTAGTTGAGCAAGTTGGTAACGGTATTTCTTACTTTCACCATAAATTTTTATTTATATGACTTTGGTCTATAGCTGTCAAAGGCCTCGGCCTTAAAACCGGTTCCCGCTGTGACGTCACACACTCAGGGCTGGCTGGCTCAGCGGGGTAGCTCGAATGCCAACTTTGCGGTCAATTTTAACTCTCAAAAAAATATATATTTTTTATTCCCACTTATGCAGCATACAAGAGTCAAGGACGGAGATACTATCCACTCAGAAATTTATTTAAAAATAAAGGCTCTGCATATTTGCTTTAAGTAATGAAGTTGGGTACTTTGTCCACCTCTGCTCATGAAGCTGGTTAAGATAATGCCAGTAGTGTGCAAAACATCGTCAAGGTAAACGGTGGCTACTTTGAAGAATCTAAAATTTGAAACATTTTGTTTTTTAATACTTTTTTGTTTACCACATAATTCCATACATGTTCCATATGTTATTTCATAGTTTTGATGTGTTCAGTATTGTTCTACAGTGAGTAGCTGTGTTCAAACCTTTGACAGGTACTGTACACAGCAAAATCCCCAGTGTTGAATTAACACCCAGAGTGTTTATATAGGTCCAACTGGACACAAATTAACTCTGAAAGTGTTAATTCAACACTGAGGAATTTGCTGTGTACTGTTGGTACTGTAGCTGCACTTTTTCCATGTGTACCCTTGGGAGAAAATGTGATATTACTGACTACAATACCCTAAATGGTCTGAGAGAACATGTCCATGGTAAATGGGGTCAATGTGGGTACAACAGCAGGCTCATTGGGACCTCAGAAAGAGCAGCTGCCAGCCATGGGCACATTCCACCAGCCTCACACTCACACAAAGTCCACCACAAACAACCACTCATGATTTCTTTATTATGAGGAATATCTAAAATGTACATGCAATTCTTCCATTGTCTGTTTCCTCCCTTCTGCATCAACAACATTTCAAACAGATCTCAAGTATGTTTGCTTAAACAAATTTGACCTAGGCTGAAATTGGCCAAAGTTTCATTCAAAACATTACCAAACAAGGCCAAATGTCAGGCTTTTGCACGATTGAAGCTACACCGTGTAAGTGCTACACAATTACTTATATGTTACAGTGACCTAGATTTGTTTGAATGTATTTTGTATGAAATAAATTAAGATGCCAGGTACTCACCACGATCATTAGGTTTCTTTCCCTCACAGTCTCAGAGCAATATCCAAGTAGTGAGAAAGAGCCAGTAGAAGTCAGAAAGTGAGGGAGAGACACAGGACATCTGGTTTCTTTCTCCCGGACTGCCGAGTCACCCAGGCAACTTAGGCTCTGTTTACATTTATGAATAAACAGTAGGAGGGACGAAATATGAGCCAGTTAAACATAGAGCTCATCTTAAACTGAGCATGTACAAAGAGGTCTACTGGGAGCTGACATAAACCAATGAGGCTCTAGAAAGAGTATTTTATGTAAATAAATGTCAGCATGCAATTTAGAACCTATTGTTCATGACAAAGTAGAAGTATCGGCTGGGATCTATAAAAGGGCAGTCAGATAAATGTGACACTATGATGTCAAGGGAAAATCAGAGGGACAACTGGCTGCAGATCCGTGGCTGTGTTCAAAACATCATACTATTGTACTACATTAACATCATATGCTACTTTTGTTAATATGAAGTAAGCTTCATTGATGAGCCTTTGACTTGTCTCCTGAATAATGCTAAACAGTAACCTAGATTACAACATGACCTACTAGCCTGGCTATCATCAAGCATAAGGGTAACTGAAATCTACTGCAAACACAGAGTTAACTTGAGGCTGGAAGAGCCACACAAAGTGTATGTCTTGTAGCAAGAGTAACGGTTCTGAATTCCCTCCATGCTTATTCAATGCCACAGCTACTCTAAATAGGCACTGTACTTTACACGGCCTGTCAGAAGACTGTCGAAGATACTTTGGCTCTTTATTTCTTTGTTCACTTGATAAATAAAAGTAAATCATGTACTATATGATTTACTTTTATATATAGGAAACTCAAGCCATTTAAACACTACAATTTCCATGATTAGACAGAAATGAAAATAAAGCGAGTATAAGATAATTACATTGTTATTTCAGAATAATATCATTATCTCTCTTCATGGTTGAATTAAATTTTAGTTCAACAGTAATTTACAATTCATGCAGTATGTGACATATAGCATGTACTCTGTTATCATTTTCTCTCACCTGTTTTATTTCAAAGCTGAGCAAAGAATTAGATTATATGGATCTGCCTGTGATTCTCTTGAGATAGGTTTCATGGTTATTGTTCTGATTAGTGAAAATAACTGTAGAGTACTCAGGTCAATGGGTTAAGGTTCTGGGTTACTGATTCAGCATTGCCAAGTTGCCACTGTTGGGCCCTTGGGCAAGGCCCTTAACCCTATTGGCTCAACCTATCCACATTGACCCCACAGAGAAGTGGGGAATAAAAATGTAAAAAGAAGAAAATGAATAATAAGACTGTAGAGTACTCAGGTCAAGCTAAATAAATAAATAAATAATAGCACCAACACCATTAGCCTTAGTAACATTTATAGCCCAATTATGCAATTTTTGCATTTAAACATAATAGTAAAAATAAATAAAGAAAAAATTTGACATTCATTTAATAAAAGCCTTCATGTTACTGATCAGTGTTGGACATGTCTGCACATAGAAAGGTTATTATTATTATTATTATTATTATTATTATTATTATTTCCAAATAATAATAGACATTAATACTATGAAATACACATCAATTAAGCCTTTTCACACCTTTTACATTTTCTCGACCAGCTCCATGAGGGGGCGGCACGGTGGTGTAGTGGTTAGCGCTGTCGCCTCACAGCAAGAAGGTCCTGGGTTCGAGCCCCGGGGCCGGCGAGGGCCCTTCTGTGCGGAGTTTGCATGTTCTCCCCGTGTCCGCGTGGGTTTCCTCCGGGTGCTCCGGTTTCCCCCACAGTCCAAAGACATGCAGGTTAGGTTAACTGGTGACTCTAAATTGACCGTAGGTGTGAATGTGAGTGTGAATGGTTGTCTGTGTCTATGTGTCAGCCCTGTGATGACCTGGCGACTTGTCCAGGGTGTACCCCGCCTTTCGCCCGTAGTCAGCTGGGATAGGCTCCAGCTTGCCTGCGACCCTGTAGAAGGATAAAGCGGCTAGAGATAATGTGATGTGATGTGTGATGTGAGCTCCATGAGGGAGCTTCACCCAGGAAGCTTTTCTTAAAGTTCACAAATAGACAGAGCCCTCAGTGCTTCTCTTAATTTCTAAACCAAAATGACTCATCTCATCTCATTATCTCTAGCCGCTTTATCCTGTCCTACAGGGGCGCAGGCAAGCTGGAGCCTATCCCAGCTGACTACGGGCGAAAGGCGGGGTACACCCTGGACAAGTCGCCAGGTCATCACAGGGCTGACACATAGACACAGACAACCATTCACACTCACATTCACACCTACGGTCAATTTAGAGTCACCAGTTAACTTAACCTGCATGTCTTTGGACTGTGGGGGAAACCGGAGCACCCGGAGGAAACCCATGTGGACACGGGGAGAACATGCAAACTCCGCACAGAAAGGTCCTCGCCGGCCACGGGGCTCGAACCCGGACCTTCTTGCTGTGAGGCAACAGCGCTAACCACTACACCACCGTGCCACCACCAAAATGACTCATTTGGGAAGATTGTAAGTAAAAAAAATTTTATTCAGAAGTAAATTTATACATGGGCATTCACTTCACTAGTTATATTTTCCTTAGAAACAATTCCAAGCCTTGTTTTTAAAATGTCTTTGAGACCATGAAACATATACTACAGATGGGTAACAATTTAAAGGAGAAAACAACAGTATCTTATTATGGTGTTGGACCACCATGAGCTACCAGAACAGCTTCAATGCTTCTTGTAATTGATTCTACAAGTTTCTGGAACTGTACTGAAGTGAGGAACACCATTCTTCAAAAATGATGTTCCCAAGTGGTATTTTGATGATGGTGGTGGAAAGCACTGTCTAACACATCAGTCAAAATCACCCATAGGTTTTCAGTTCTTTCAGTTGATCTAGTGACTGTGAAAGCCATAGTGTATGATTTACATAATTTATATACACATCACACCACTGAGGAAGCCCTCATACCCTGTGATGGAGAATTGTATTCCTAGAAGAGAGCTCTCCTATCAGGATAGAGATGTCCCAACATAAGATAAAGCTGGTGACTTAGAAGAACTTTTGGTTGACTTACCAGCAAAATGCATCCAAAAGTATAACAGAGCCACTACCCCCCCCCCCCCCCCCCTTTAAATTCATCAACCTAAAGAATATTCAATCTAGTGTGTCCAAACTTCTGAGTGGTAGTGCATTTCAAGAAATCTAAATAAATGTAATGAAAAAAAATGCTAAGAGAAGTAACATTAAGAGAAAGACTTTTGCAAGTACAAGCTGTGTTGCACAGAGGGGTGTCGAACAGGTGAAGATGAGCGAATGGAAAAGAGCACTGGCTTCCAGGGGCTTTCCTGCAATCAGTCTTCCCAGGGTTCTCAGTGGTGTGTTTCTGCATTATGACCACAAAGAGGTGCTACTTAGCTTCTCTTTATCCAAGACTGCTGGGTGGTCTGAAAAATGTTCCTTTAACTATATTTTGTTTGTTTGTTTGTGTGATATTTTAATGCTATCATTATACTGTATGTTTTATTAGGATTTACTATTTTACAAGTATAGCGGTCAAACTAATAATAATAATAATAATAATAATAATAATAATAATAATAATGTTTTATTTTTTAAATTATGTTTTGTTAAGATATTAATTTGTAGTTTAGTATTTTTTAAACATTTGATGTTTGATTAATATTGTTTGAGTGTTCTGGTTAATAACCTGCTATTAATATCCTTCTTTCTTCTTCTTTTGGCTGCTCCTGATTAGGGGTCGCCACAGCAGATCTTTAATCTCCATTGCTCCCTGTCTTCCGCATCCTTCTCTACCACACCTGCCACTTTCATGTCCTCTCTCACCACATCCATGTATCTCCTTGTGGCAGCGGGGGCGTGGTCAAGCGCCAGTCTGTGACAGGAGGGCGGAGCCAGGGAAGGTGAGTGGCAGAATCGCTACACCTGACGGTAGTTAACCTGTGTTTTTGTGTGTGTTTTCCCAGTAACCGCTCCCTATTTAAGGAGGCAGAGAGAGAGCAGAGGGAGCGCGACCCAGGACTGGAAGCAGAGTGTGTGTGTGCGTGTGTATGTGGGCTTATGCTGAATCAGACTGAAAAGTTGATTAATAAATAGCCTCCTCTGCATCTAAACGTTGTCCTGCCATCCTCTGTGCTCCACCCACACTTTATTCACGCTACAGTGGTGCCAAAACCCGGGAAAAGGTGGAGCACCAGCCTTGCAGCCCCACGGAATCCTCCCCGTTCGCGGACTTGGTCCACGCCCTCGCCACGACCCAGCAGAGCCAGCACCAGGCACTCGTCACGCTCCGAAAGGAGCAGGAGCGGCGCTTTGAAGCCCTGGTGCTGGCCCAGCAGGAAGATCGAGAGGCGTTCCGGCATCTCCTCGCGTCGGCGGGATCCACCAGCGCCCCGGCCGCGGGCCCGTCTCCCCTCACCATGACCAAGATGGGCCCGCAGGACGACCCTGAGGCATTTATCACCTTGTTCGAGCAAGTCGCCGAAGCCTCGGGGTGGCCGATGGAGCAGCGCGTGGCGCGCCTCCTCCCCCTCCTCACGGGAGAGGCGCAGCTGGCCGCACTACAGCTTCCCGCCGACCGTCGGCTGGCCTACGCTGACCTTCGCCGGGCCGTCCTCCAGCGCGTGGGGCGCACGCCCGAACAACAGCGCCAGCGCTTCCGCGTGCTGCGGATGGAGGAAGTCGGCCGGCCATTCGTGTTCGGCCAGCAACTCCGGGACGCCTGCTGGCGGTGGCTGAGGGCAGACGATCGCGACGCCGAGGGAATCATCGATCAGGTGGTGCTGGAGCAATTCATTGCCCGCTTACCAGCCGGAACCGCGGAGTGGGTCCAGTGCCACCGCCCGGCGTCGCTGGATCAGGCCGTAGGACTGGCGGAGGATCATTTGGCGGCTGTTCCGGCGGCAGGACGGCCAACGACGCTGCCTCTTCTCCCCTCTTCTCTCTCTCTTTCTCCCCTCCCTTCTGTGTCCCATCCTCGCCCCATTCCCCCACCACGGAGGCGGGGACCGGCTCCACCCCAGCCGGCCCGCCGCACCCATGGTGCCCTCCCGTTTCTCCCTTCTGTGTCTGTCTCTCCCCCCCCTCAGGTGAGTGAGCCCCAGAACACAGTTGCAGAGGGAAGGCCTGGGCCGGTTTGCTGGCGCTGTGGGGAACCGGGCCACCTGCAGCAACAGTGCGCAGCTATGGAGGTGGGGGCGGTGGTGCGGATCCCCAACGTGCCAGAAGCTGCCCTCGATCGGGCCGGAGCGTATCGCATATCAGTAAGTGTACAAGGGGCTACATATCAGGCATTGGTGGATTCAGGTTGCAATCAGACCTCAATCCGCCAAAGCCTGGTGCAAGACGAGGCATTGGGGGGAGCACAGGGGGTGAAGGTGTTGTGTGTGCACGGGGATGTTCACAGATACCCGTTGGTGTCGGTCCACATATATTTCAGAGGGGCAAAATCCATAGTGAAGGCGGCGGTTAATCCTCGCCTTACCCACTCTTTAATTTTGGGGACTGATTGGCCGGGATTTCAGGGTTTAATGGCACGCCTAGTAAAGAGTGGGTCCTGCTGGTTGACAGGGGAGGGTCCCGGTGTCGCTTTGGCTGGAGCTGCGGTCGCAGAGCCGTCTACGTCATCTCCGCGACAGAGTGAGGAGCCGCCGGCTCCTCCTCTTTCTATTGGGGAATCCCTCGCGGATTTCCCACTGGAACAATCGCGAGACGAGACTCTGCGACACGTGTTTGACCAAGTGAGAGTAATCGATGGTCAAACGCTCCAGCCGAACGCCACCCCGTCCTTCCCCTATTTTTCCATTTTGAAGGATAGATTATACCGAGTGACGCAGGACACTCAGACGAAAGAGCGAGTCACCCAGTTATTAATTCCAAAGAGCCGCCGGGAATTGGTATTCCAGGCGGCTCACTTTAATCCCATGGCTGGACACCTCGGGCAGGATAAGATACTAGCCCGGATAATGGCCCGATTCTATTGGCTGGGGATTCGCGGCGACGTCCGTAAGTGGTGTACGGTGTGCCGCGAATGCCAGTTAGTACACCCAGCGGCCATTCCAAAAGCGCCCTTGCGCCCCCTACCATTAATCGAGACCCCGTTCGAAAGAATTGGGATGGATCTCGTCGGGCCATTAGATCGGTCAACACGAGGGTACCGCTTTATATTGGTGGACTATGCAACACGATACCCGGAAGCGGTGCCGTTTCGCAATATCTCAGCACACAGTATTGCAGAGGCCCTCTTCCACGTCATCTCCCGGGTTGGAATCCCAAAAGAGATTCTAACTGACCAAGGCACCTCGTTTATGTCACGAACACTGAGCGAACTGTATGGGCTACTGGGTATTAAGCCAATCCGCACCAGCGTTTATCACCCACAGACGGACGGTTTAGTTGAACGGTTCAATCGCACCCTCAAAAATATTATCAAAAAATTCGTAAGTGAGGACGCACGTAACTGGGATAAGTGGCTCGAACCCTTGTGATTTGCAGTGCGAGAGGTCCCCCAAGCCTCCACGGGGTTCTCCCCGTTTGAATTATTATATGGGCGTAAGCCACGCGGCATCTTAGATGTACTGCGGGAAAATTGGGAGGAGGGACCTTCCCAGAGCAAAAATGAAATTCAGTACGTTATGGACCTGCACGCAAAACTCCACACGCTCACCCACCTAACTCAGGAGAATTTGCGGCAGGCCCAGGAACGGCAGGTCTGCCTGTACAACAAGGGCACGCGCCTTAGAGAGTTCACTCCGGGAGATAAGGTACTCATCCTGTTGCCCACGTCAAGCTCCAAATTAATCTCCAAGTGGCAAGGACCCTTTGAGGTCACACGGCAAGTCGGGGACGTCGACTATGAGGTTAGGCGAACGGACAGGGAGGGGGCACTACAGATCTACCACCTCAATCTGCTGAAACTCTGGAACGAGGAGGTCCCCATGGCGTTGGTGTCAGTAGTTCCGGAGAAGGCGGAGCTGGGGCTGGAGGTTCAAAAAGGGACATTGGCAGCACGTACCTCTCCGGTCCCCTGTGGAGACCACCTCTCCCCGACCCAACTCACGGAGGTCGCCCAGTTGCAGGCCGAGTTTTCGGATGTGTTCTCGCCCCTGCCCGGTCGCACTAACCTCATAGAACACCACATAGAGACGCCCCCGGGGGTGGTAGTGCGTAGCCGCCCTTACAGGCTACCCGAACACAATAAAAAGGTGGTTCGGGAAGAACTTCAGGCCATGCTCGAAATGGGCATCGTCGAGGAGTCCCACAGTGACTGGAGCAGCCCGGTGGTCTTGGTTCCCAAGGCCGACGGCTCGGTCCGGTTCTGTGTGGACTATAGAAAAGTCAACGTGGTGTCTAAATTCGACGCGTACCCAATGCCTCGTATTGATGAGCTGCTCGATCGACTAGGCACGGCTCGCTTTTACTCGACACTGGATTTGACGAAGGGATATTGGCAGATCCCCTTGACTCCATTATCCCGGGAGAAAATGGCCTTTTCCACACCGTTCGGCTTACACCAGTTCGTCACACTTCCGTTTGGGCTGTTTGGGGCGCCCGCTACGTTTCAGCGGCTGATGGACAGGGTCCTCCGGCCCCACGCCACCTATGCGGCCGCTTATTTAGACGACATTATCATTTATAGTAATGACTGGCAGCGGCACCTGCAACACCTGAGGGCCGTCCTTAGGTCGCTGAGGCGGGCGGGACTCACTGCCAACCCGAAGAAGTGTGCGATTGGGCAGGTGGAAGTCATCTGGGCTTCCACTTGGGCAACAGGCAAGTGTGTCCCCAAATTAATAAGACAGCAGCGATTGCGGCCTGCCCGAGGCCCAAGACCAAAAAGGGGGTGAGACAGTTCCTGGGGCTGGCTGGCTACTATCGTAGGTTTAAACCTAACTATTCGGACGTCACCAGCCCGCTGACTGACCTCACTAAAAAGGGGGCGCCAGATCCGGTCCAGTGGACGGCGCAGTGCCAGCGGGCTTTCTCTGAGGTAAAGGCTGCACTGTGTGGGGGGCCACTTTTACACTCCCCTGACTTCTCTCTCCCTTTTATGTTACAGACGGCTGCGTCGGACAGAGGGCTGGGGGCCGTTTTGTCCCAGGAGGTGGAGGGGGAGGATCGCCCGGTCCTATACATCAGCCGCAAGCTGTCAGTGCGTGAGGGGCGCTACAGCACAATTGAGAAGGAGTGCCTGGTGATAAAGTGGGCGGTCCTCGCCCTCCGCTACTACCTGCTGGGGCGCCCTTTCACCCTCTGTTCGGACCACGCGTCCCTCCAGTGGCTCCACCGCATGAAGGATGCCAACGTGCGGATCACCCGTTGGTATCTGGCTCTCCAACCCTTCAACTTCAAGGTGGTCCACAGGCCGGGGGCGCAGATGGTCGTGGCGGACTTCCTCTCCCGTCAAGGGGGGGGGGAGTCGGCTGCAGGCCGGACGGGCGCCCGGCCTGAGTTGGGTGGTGGGGGTATGTGGCAGCGGGGGCGTGGTCAAGCGCCGGTCTGTGACAGGAGGGCGGAGCCAGGGAAGGTGAGTGGCAGAATCGCTACACCTGACGGTAGTTAACCTGTGTTTTTGTGTGTTTTCCCAGTAACCACTCCCTATTTAAGGAGGCAGAGAGAGAGCAGAGGGAGCGCGACCCGGGACTGGAAGCAGAGTGTGTGTGTGCGTGTGTATGTGGGTTTATGCTGAATCAGGCTGAAAAGTTGATTAATAAATAGCCTCCTCTGCATCTAAACATTGTCCTGCCATCCTCTGTGCTCCACCCACACTTTATTCGCGCTACACTCCTCTTTGGCTTTCCTCGTTTTCATGTGCCTGGCAGCTCCATCCTCAACATTCTCCTTACAACATGCTCTGCATCTCTTATTAATCTGATATTAATATGCATTCATCCATTATCAGTAACCGCTTATCCTGTACAGGCTCGCAGGCAAGCCGGAGCCTATCCCAGCTGACGATGGGTGAGAGGTGGGATACACCCTGGACAAGTCGCCAGGTCATCGCAGGGCTGCCACATAGTGCTGGGTTTCAGTCACATGACTTTTCTTAGCGGTTTTACTGGAAGTGAAATAGCTGGTGGTCTAAATGGCTGCCGTAGTGCAAACAACTAGCGATAACTTTTCAGAGTATGCTCATAATCTAGAAACTACTGATCACTTTAGAGATATTCAAAAGATTGCTATGTGCAATGGAATCAACCCCTACAGTCTGGGAAAGCAGGATTTGCCATACGATCTCGAAAACTACCCTTCAGTCGAGTTCCCCAACATCTCGAACTATCTGGTGTTGCAGACATCCTTCTACACCATAAAACAGATGAAAGTGTGGAAGAGTATGGAGGCTTACAACTTTTTTGTATGTGGATGGGTAAAGGACCTCGGTATCGAGTCACTGCCGAATGAATCCTGTATTGTTTTTGCCCGTGTAAGGACATTTTTTTAAGCTTTTCGTTTGCGTCTTTACAACGAAGCACTGCAAGTTGCAGTATAAACAAACAACAGTTCGCTTGATTCTCACTTGTGTTGGCTGTTATCTCTCAGGTAAATCATTCACAAAGATCATCAGAAACCCCTTTAAAGACCTGGATCTTAGTTAAACAAGATGGAGAAGTGATCACGGTGCATTGTAACTGTATGGCTGGGTAAGAATTTTGTTGCGACCTTCATGCATATGGACTTTGTGAGGAGTAAACAAAGAAACAGCTGGGGACTTTAGCACTTTGTGACTAAAAAAAGTACCGTAAAATAACGACACATAGCAAGAAAAGTACTTAGAAAACACTAAGGACATCACTGAGAGGGAGATACAAACCTTTCATGAAGTGATCACTGCAAACTCAAGCATGCTTCGACTCGGCTCCCTTCGATTTCAGTGACAGGTTCAAAAGCCACTTTTCTCAATGTCTTTTTGTGAAATCCTGTGTTCATTCACCTTTTTTTATTAGTTCATGGGGAACCCTGAATAAACTTTTATCAGTTTCACAGTTTGATTGATTCAAACAACCTAAACAATGCAAGCGTAAGGCATTTTTCATGCAAGCAATGCACCTTCTCCGTACAAACACTTTGTTAACTGAGCTTTGGTAGACCACCAGCTACAGTTTTGAATAACTAATGAGGCAGATGTGACATCACGTCAAACCCAGCAAGAGACAAACAACCATTCACACTCACATTCACACCTATAGAGATCTTGCATGTGACGTCACAGCCGATCCAGATTGTGACAGACGCCATCGTGTCGGTCAAATGCCATATTCCGCCTTCTACTTCTGGTTCTACTTCTGCTTTTACTTCTACCTTTTCTTCTGGAAAACCCTACTATATACAATTCTACTACAACGGCTGCGGCTACAAGCTCTCCCTACCTATGCACGGTTTTTATGTTTTTTGTGTGTATTTTTGCGTGTTGTTCGTCTGTACCGGACTTCAATATCCACTACAACCGTATGGACTTACTGGACATTGGTTTCCAGCAGAAAATGACGGTTTGTAGCGATTTCCATCGCATGCACAACATTCCGGACGAGAAAAAAAAAAACATTCCGGACGAGACCAGATTGCGAGACCAGCGGGGTCTCTGTGGATTGTTATGGGAAGCAAAGCAAAGGAGGCGGCGCCGGGAGCCGAAGCAAAAGCGAGGCTACAGGCAGAGCCGGCCTGTTGACTAAGCTCAGAAAACAGCTACTCAAACCTCCATTGCCAAGCCTCTACCTCTCCAACGCCAGATCCATGTAAACAACACGGATGATTTGGAATTGCCTTATTCTATTCTATAATCGGCTGGTCAGTGCTATACTCAATACTTAAGTGACTTACCCATCCAGTGAGGATCATTTTCTTGTTTACAAGATGCCACATCTGAGTCGCTGACAAATCCTGAATTTCTGTAAAGATAACTGTCCAGAGATTTATAAGCACACAGTGCTTCACCACTGAACAGCGAGGGAAAGTTGATGAGGTAATCATACACGTCCGGGTATTCCGCTGGCAGTTCAAAATCCGGTCGTGAAAACTCCGCCCGGAAAGCCATAAGGGTCACAAATCTGTAGATCGTTTATTTTAGACATATATCTAGTTATCTGTTCATTAGAAAAATGAGCCGTGTAGTCTGTCGGTTGAAACTGATCCATTCTGTACACGAGTGCAGCAGTATTCAGCGGTGTTTTTGACCGACACGATGGCGGTTGTGTACTTTCCGGTCACGTGACTGCAAGATCTCTATGGACAATTTAGAGCCACCGATTAGCCTAACCTGCTTGTCTTTGGACTGTGGGGGAAACCGGAGCACCCAGAGGAAACCCACACAGACATGGGGAGAACATGCAAACTCCGCACAGAAAGGCCCTCATTGGCTGCTGGGCTTGAACCCAGAACCTTCTTGCTGTGAGGTGACCACCATGCCGCCCGTCTGCTGTTAACAGTTATTGTGAATTATAATTTTACAATAAAGATTGTTATTAGTGCTTTAATATGTCGTTTTAATTTTCTATTCAAAAAAGTATAACAAAGTTAGTACAAAGATGCCTTATATTTAAGCATATTAATAGTTTTTGTAAAATGAAGCCCCAGTGCCTCATCTTTGATTCAATGACTTTCACATTTTAAACCTTCATGCAAACTGTGCTTTTTTGCTATGACCACAAAGAGGCACTGCTTGGTTTCTCTTTACATTACACATGCTAAATCTGCACACACTGTGAAGGCTATGTAGCAATGCAAGCAAATCCCAGTCGCCCACTTTCTGTCCTCTCGAGCTCTCATCCATGCAGATTGAGCCATAAGGACCTGTGAATTCCTCAGGAATGTATGTTTGTTTCAGAAGGGTCCTCTCTTACACAGCAGATCTCAGGGTGGCTTCAAAGCCTCTCTTATTCCACCAGAATATATTCACAAGTGCAGGGGCTAGGGGGCTTTTTCCGTTCTCCTCATTCTTTTTACATACGGGTATACACCAATCAATGTGAGTCTGTAATCTCTCTCTCTCTCTCTCTCTCTCTCTCTCTCTCTCTCTCTCTGTTTCTTTTTCTCATTTGAAACACTGAAGAAAACTTCTCTGGAATGCAGCAGCAGTGAAACTGTATAATAAACCTGTGTTGAGTGAAGGGTTCGTGGATTTAATTTGAATCCAACAATTGTTTTTGTTCATGCTTCCATTTGGTTCATTTTATTGCAGAACTGCATGTTCTGTTCTTACAAAAAATGTCTTTTGTATCCTTTTCCACTTCAGACATCATTATGAACAGAGCTGAAAGGAGTACAAACACACTGACTTGAGCTAAAGTGCTACTGCTACTGTAGTAATAATTCATATGCATAAAAGTAAAAAGTAGTGATTGATCAGAAATTTACTCCAGTTAGAGTAAATAAGTCGTCTGGACAAAAGTTACTTGAGTGTTCACTTTACAATTTATTCCATGTCTATGACTGGTACAACTAATCCAAAAATGTTCTATATCTGAGAAATGCATTTTTTTTAAACAATTATGTTAACTAATCAAGTGAATTAGCATTTCAATCAAGTGAAAGTAATTGAAAATAATTGAATACCACCTGGATTATCAACAGTATATCGATGAAGGTAATGTTTGCTAGCCAGCTAACTAACTTAGTCAAATGATGATGGGGTTTCAGCAGCTTGCTAGGTTACTTAGCTATCTCATGTTAACTGGAACATGTTTCCAGCAAAATCGCTATCTAGCAAAGATGCCTCTTAGACATTAATCACTATCAAACTCCAAAGTAATGTCTTAAAGTTTACTGCCAAGATTTCACACTGTATAATATCCAAAGATCTAGCTAGCTGATCTTGCTCACTCAGCTAATGGCTTACCTGTATGTACAGTACCAGTCAAAAGTTTGGATACACCTTCTAAGTCAATGTTGTTGTTGTTTTTTTTATTAATTAAAAGACACTTCATGTCTTAAAGTTCATCCATCTTGGACAAATTTTCTTGCAAACTTGATTCTTGTAATGGTCCCTGAGGCAAATTTCATATAAGAAACACTAATAAAGTCTGGAATATATAGAAGAAATGACACGAGAAAGCACCTGGTTCAATGGTTTACTTAATCATTATTTCTGTAAAATATCTCAGGGATTTGTTAGACTAAAATGATCAAACTCTGTATTGTGCAAATATTAAATAGCCATCCATCCAGCAGGCATTCATGTTAAGTATGTTGTACTGTTGCAGGCTTGCCTATTTGTTGTTCCAGACATACTTTAGCTATTAAAGAATCCACCAAATCAAAACAAAATGGCTTTACTTTTGTTGAATTTTACTGAATGTCATGCCAGGTTTGCACAAATGTTTCAAATCTGTCTTTTTTTAACATTCCATTACGTGTTTCATTAACATTTCAGAATGTTTAAATCCTCCCATCATCCTTTCTGACTCAGAGATTGTTTTAACTGGCAAACGTAACTTTAATAAGAAAGAAATCCTGAGTTTCATTCTGCCCCGGGGTCCTAGAACAGGTTTCTTGTGAACCGCGTTGTTTTAGCTACTCCCTGAAACAGTATCACCTCAAAAGGATCACAAGAACAAATAATGATGACGGTGATAATGAAGCCTTTGAGGCAGATAATAACAATCAAACATATCCTTATCTTTCAGTCAGCTGCCTGGTAAATAAGGATTTTCTGAATCACGCTACTATTAATAGTCACAGTGAATAAGGACATGAAGAATGGGGGGAAATAGACCATTAGTTATTACATGTCTCTCCAGATTTAATTCAGGTCAGCGTGTTTAAGGTGGAGAATGAAAAATGGTAGTCCGATGTATTGGATATAAATTTTAGGCTTTAGAATCTAGACTTTATGATAGACATACTGTATGCTGTAAGTTCTTACAACCAACTGCCAATTTTGACAAATCAATAAACAGTCTGTATGTGTACTCTGATCACGTCATTATACGAAAATGTCATGGCACTACTCATACTAGGTTCTTAGGGAATGAGAGGAGGTGATTTCATTGGATATATCGCAGTAGCATTTGTAACTACACCTCTTGATATAATGTATTCATTCAAACCCAACCCTTTTTTACACTGGTGCTGCTCTGCACCATGTTACCGCCTGCACTGATGGTCATGAAGATACCAAAAATATCCAGCTCCAGGATCCTTGTTTTTCCATGTGTGCAAAAGTAGAGACCAGAGATGTTTATTATGAAATCACTTGGCCTGAGTGTATGAGACATTGTTAAGATGACATTAACTTGGTCTTCCATCTTACTGCAAGCATACATTGGTACCTTAAATAAACAGATCACCAACATTACACAACCCAGACAACAAATGAGTGATAACACACCGCTGTTTCAAGTTACCACTTTCATTTGGTCCACATACTGTACAGCTGTGAAATGCCTATGAACATCTGGGAATGTGGCTTCCAGATCTCAACATTTATCAGACCATATCTCAGGTATGATACATCAACCAGGGATTACAGTTGCCCCATTTTTGGCTCAGATTGAAATGATATGTCTCTATACAAAAAAAAAAAGTGTAAACAAGGCAATAAGATATTGTGCAAGTGTGCAATATATGGTTGTTTGGACCATATTTGTCCCAGATTCCAAATATGACTGCAGTTGATGCATCATTTACTTGCCATTGCTGGAGCTGACCCTCATGTGCTTAGTCAATCCTATAAAGTGATGAGTGGAAACATTGGTTGCTTTTTATGGCAGCAGCTGTGTCGACTATAAAAAGCATTAGTATTGGCTCCCGAGTGGTGCAATAGAAAAGTGTCCTATCATCTGGACATAGTGAGTTCAAATCCTGATGATGTCACAGCCATCCATAGCTGAGACCTCAAGAGACCAAGCCTGGCCATGCTCTCAGGGAGGGAGGGGTGAGAGATACTCTCTCTCCCCTGTCAATTACAGTGGCATGAGACAATCACAGACATTTGTGAGCTCATGCATGCGGCAGTGGGCAGATGGCACATTCCTCCAAGTGAGTTACCTGCCTCTGACATCGCATGAACAGCAATTTGCAACGGTATGGTCGGCCTCAGAGGAAGCATGTAATGAATGGCCTTCATCCTCCCTGATTGGTAGCTGTGTGTGATAGGGAAGAGCTGGCTAGTGGGTGGGAATTGGCCAGAAAATCATCTAATCTCATCTCATCATCTCTAGCCGCTTTATCCTGTTCTACAGGGTCGCAGGCAAGCTGGAGCCTATCCCAGCTGACTACGGGCGAAAGGCGGGGTACACCCTGGACAAGTTGCCAGGTCATCACAGGGCTGACACATAGACACAGACAACCATTCACACTCTCACATTCACACCTACGGTCAATTTAGAGTCACCAGTTAACCTAACCTGCATGTCTTTGGACTGTGGGGGAAACCGGAGCACCCGGAGGAAACCCACGCGGACACGGGGAGAACATGCAAACTCCACACAGAAAGGCCCTCGCCGGCCACGGGGCTCGAACCCAGACCTTCTTGCTGTGAGGCGACAGCGCTAACCACTACACCACCGTGCCACCCCGCCAGAAAATCAGGGGAAAAAAAACCACATTAGTGTACTTTGCAATCATTGCAGTCACAGGAAACAAATGCTTGTCAGAAAAATGCTTGCCATCAACACTGTAATATTACTTGAATCTTTCATGCATTTCTGTGTCAACAACCAGGTGTAATTTAGTCAGAATTCCCTCTTCTATGTTGTCCCAGTCTAAAATACTTCAGTGAGAGTTCAATGGGAAGGTTCTAGTGAGAAGGAGCTTGTGAGTTAAACTGTGAGTTCCCTGAGATTCCAGAAAACATAAGAATAATGTTTTTATTTCCCAGTTGCTAATCTATACACCAGGATACATTTCTTCCTGGAAGACAGTCATCTGCCAAATAAATGGTTGTCCAGATAAAATATTTTGACCACATACCAAACCTTTTAATTTGCAAATGTAATTCCTACACTTTTTTTCTACAATATGTACTGAGACAGTAAAGAAAACAAATAGAAAATATTTGATGTCAAACCTTCATACGTGGCTTTTGTAGGGCAAGAAATACATCACGTGAATTGTGTCACACTGGTTGTTCTTCTACTGCCCCACAAAAGAGTCTATTATAGGGGTACATAATTACCAGCTCAGTGTTTGAGCTCCACTATAGAAAGCTGTAAGTCACAGATGTGATGGGACGGCCCCTGTCTGACCCCACGGCAGACAGAGCTATATGACTGAGAAGCAAAGAGATTCCTCATGTTTTTCATATTGCCACACAAAAATTGATGGCTAGTCTATCACTCATTAGCATTTTCATGGAAGAAATGCAATAATGGTTCAAAAACACATTTATTGTGAAATCATAAAACACAGGACAGTAACAAGAAGAGGAGTGAAACATGATGATTCACTGTCGGACAGAGTTATTTCTTTCTGCCTGACTGCACTAGTTCGAACTGACTCATCACGGACCTACAAATCCTCAAAAGTATGAGCTTTGCAATCTACAGTATATATCAAACAGTGGGAATGAGCTCAAATAAGATAAAAACAACAACAACAAAAATCAAATGTTTGCCTTTCTGTGTCTCTGCCTGTATTATTTCCATTCTATGAAAAAAAAAAATCCAGAATAAACTGATATATTATGACATGTTTCAGACAAAGGAAAGACTCGACCAGTTTTCCAGTGAACAGTTCAGTGCAGTTTTAGGCCAGCAGCATTCCTGTGCAGAGATCCAGAACTAAAGGTGTACATGGAAAAAGACAAAAACAAAACAATGTCCATCTGAGTATTAATGTCCTGAATAACCACATCACCTGACGGAGCTCTAAAGAAACCCGAATTCTGTTTTGAAACTTAATTTGAGATGAGGATTGCACATACAGCAGCGGTAACACATACTGTACATACAGTATATAGAATTCATCTCTTCTCATTATCTCTAGCCGCTTTATCCTGTTCTACAGGGTCGCAGGCAAGCTGGAGCCTATCCCAGCCGACTACGGGCGAAAGGCGGGGTACACCCTGGACAAGTCGCCAGGTCATCACAGGGCTGACACATAGACACAGACAACCATTCACACTCACATTCACGCCTACGGTCAATTTAGAGTCACCAGTTAACCTAACCTGCATGTCTTTGGACTGGGGGGGAAACCGGAGCACCCGGAGGAAACCCACACGTATATAGAACTAGAATGAGTAAATATGTGTTCAGGATCTTTTGGCAACAATTAAACCATCTAGAAAAGGGAGTAGAGCAAACATGTCTCGAACTTAAAACAAAACACCCACTTCTTCAGCTCCACAGTTTCAGGGATGTGGAAGAAAAACTGACACAAACATTTTCTCTGGTCCTTTGTGTGGTGCAAATGGAGCAAGGTGGAGGAATTCCAGGACATTCAGCCTCCCAGTGTGCCCCATGGATGGAGAGGCCTGAGAGAGAGAGATAGAGATAGAAGGTCACCATGCCTGGACATGTGCCTATTCCTCTGAACAGAGAGAACAGAAGGAAGGAATAATGAAGCAGACTGTATGTCTGAGCTCTCAAAGGTCTGCTCACTCAGCAGAAAAAAAGACAAATGTGTGCATGTGTGTGTCAGAGAGAGAGAGAGAGAGAGAGAGAAGCTTACTCCAGAAAAAAACTTTCATATATGTTTTATATTTAATTACATCTCCTTTTCCTCATATACCCCATGCATTTATAACCCAAATTAAGTTTTTCTATTTAGTATTTATCATTAATAATCCATCCATCCAGCCATCCATCCATCAATTGTCTGTTCTGTTTATCTGTCAGGGTCACTCGGGAAGCTGGAGCCAATCCCAGCTGACTTCGGTTAAGAGGCGAGGTACACCCTGGGCAGGTCACTAGTCTATCACAGGAATAACACAGAGACGAACAACCACTCACACTCATGGGCAATTTAAAGTAGCCACTTGACCTTATCCACACATCTTCAAACTGTGGCAGGAAACTGGAGCACCTGGAGGAAACCTATGCAGGTACAAGGAGAACATGCAACCCCACACAGAAAGGCCCCAGTCTGCCACAAGATTTGAACCCAGAACCTTCTTGCTGTGAGGCGACAGGGCTAAACCACTGCACCATTATTAGCTCATCTGGTTGACAGGCGATGAGCTTACGCCATTATGTGTTGTCCGTTGTCTGTCCGGTATCCGTCTAGCATCGTCCACATTTCACGAAAATCGCTTCTTCTCTCTCAATTCTTCATCGATTTTTATTCTTTTTGGCAGGAAGGTAGGTCTGCCTGGGGTGCATATAGCTTCTACCCAAATTTGCATAACTGCAATTAATAATGAAGATATGGCGTAATTAAGCCCTAATGAGCAGTTTCTACACAAATCACTTCTTCTCCCTCAATTCTTCACTGATTTTGATTCTTTCTGGCATGAACGTAAGGGTACCTAGGGTGCATATAACCTCTACCCAAATTTGCTTAATTACAATTATTCATGAAGTTATGGACTAATTAAGCCTTAATGAGCAGTTCAACAAAAATCATTTCTTCTCAGTGAATTCCTCACCATTTTGGATTCTTTCTGGCAAATAGGTCGGTATTCCTAGGGTGTATATCGCTTCTATATATAGCTTGTATATAGTGTATATAGCTTGCAACATTTATTGCACAAGGTGGCCCACTTTAGATTGTTCCTTCTGGACTAGGCGAGGCTGGAGAGAGCTATGCTGTCATTGATGGTCTCGTTATTAATCAACATTAATTCCGTAATAATGTGATTCCTCTCTGAATTATATTTTGTTGTCTATTCATTATATACAGGATGGAGAAATTATTATCGGGGTGGAGAAATCATACATTTATTAGCTATCCCGTTGGCTAAGTGAATGCTCCAAAGTGCCCATCCAGTCCCATGTTTATTTGTAATATCACACTCAAATGTAGAAAACATGACAATAAGCAAAATGTCAGATTTGATCTTAAAGCCATATCTAAGGAATGTGAGGACGGGGAAAAAAAACCCATTATGGTAGCTTCCTAGTGTACATCTTCTTTTCCTCATATACTCCGTGAGATAAATAATTGAAGGTAATGAAACTGATCTAAAATAAATATACTGTAATGAGCTAATCATCGAGGTGGCACGGTGGTGTAGTGTGTAGCGCTGTCACCTCACAGCAAGAAGGTCCGGGTTCGAGCCCCGTGGCTGGCGAGGGCCTTTCTGTGCGGCGTTTGCATGTTCTCCCCGTGTCCGCGTGGGTTTCCTCCGGGTGCTCCGGTTTCCCCCCACAGTCCAAAGACATGCAGGTTAGGTTAACTGGTGACTCTAAATTGACCGTAGGTCTGAATGTGAGTGTGAATGGTTGTCTGTGTCTATGTGTCAGCCCTGTGATGACCTGGCGACTTGTCCAGCGTGTACCCCGCCTTTCGCCCGTAGTCAGCTGGGATAGGCTCCAGCTTGCCTGTGACCCTGTAGAACAGGATAAAGTGGCTAGAGATGATGAGATGAGATGAAATCAGTATGCTTATCAAATTAGAGATTTTGTTTAGCACTTAAAGCTATTAAAGCTAATATGGATCAGTTTTTCTTCTCTGAATAAGGCAGGAATAAATAAAAAGCAAACACAGGTCTGTAACAGGTCAACAAAGAAACAAAAAAAGCAGGTCTGTAGATGTTTTTGGGAAACATCCTGTCCCCTGTGGCAGACTTTAAATCAGAGATATAGGTTTTAGTTGATGGAATCTTGAGAAGCATTAAGGGTCCGTGTATCATCCGATCATTCAAGTATTCCATTCAGTCTGGGAAATGAAAAAACAAAAAAACCACTCAGTATTTCATTTTCCTGTTTTTACTTGAATGATTGGACGATACACGGACCATTAAGAAAGTAGGAATATATAACAGAATGCTCTCATTTTAATGATAACATTGTGATTCCCTCTGATGGTATGGATGTTAGGAATGAAACACATCTCATTTGTGCTTTCATCTGTGGCTTTATTTCTGGCACAAATTCCAAAGCTTATAAATGATATGCTGCATAATAGACCAAAAACTAATAAGATCCCTATGCTTAACTTTGGATCCCTGGCATGACAGTGAAAAAATGAACTGAGAAATTAAGTATGGCTGATAAATTTACTTTGGACAGTGTGCTGCTGTTGCAGTGAGACGATGACTACCTCAAACAGCTACAGAGTTGGTTAAGGTGGGTGTGAGAGGTACAAATGTGAGCTCATGTCTGCGTGTTATGCACCAAAGATAGACAGCTTTGCTAGCTATTCTTTTGTCTAATAGAAGTGTGTGTCTATTATATGTGGTACAATTCTCTGTGAGTGTGTGTTTGTGTTATCAGCAAAGCAATCCGTTGGTGCAGAAGGAAACCCAGTATGCAGAGGACAAAGAGAGGAGCAGTAGGATAATGAGGAGTGGGGAAAAGGGTGGCTTAGTCCTGTTGGCACATGGGATTTCCTGCTTGTTGCCTCAGCTCTCATCACTGACTGTCCTGGATATGTGAGTAGTGGAGTTGCAGTCTGAAATACAGTGTCTTGCAAAAGTATTCATCCCCCTTGGTGTTTGTCCTGTTTTGTCGCATTTCAAGCTGGAATTAAAACGGATTGTTGGAGGGTTAGCATCATTTGATTTACACAACATGCCTACAATTTTAAAGGTGCAAATTGTTGTTTTACTGTGACACAAACAATAATGATGAAAAAAAACAGAAATCTGGAGTGTGCACAGGTATTCACCCCCTTTCATACAAAACCCCTAAATAAGAGCTGGTCCAACCAATTCACTTCATAAGTCACATCATTAGTTGATTAAGATCCACCTGTGTGTGGAATCCAAGTGTCACATGATCTGTCACATGACATCTGTAAAAATCAACCTGTTCTGGAAGGACCCTGACTCTGCAACATTACCAAGCAAACAACATGAAAACCAAGGAGCATCTAAACAGATCAGAGATAAAGTTGTGGAGAAGTATAGATCAGGGTTGGATTATAAAAAAAATCCCGAACTTTGAATATCCCACAGAGCACCATCAAATCTATTATAGCAAAATGGAAAGAATATGGCAGCACTACAAACCTGACAAGAGAAGGCCCCGCCCACCAAAACTCACAGACCGGGCAAGGAGGGTATTAATCAGAGATGCAACAAAGACACCAAAGATAACACTGAAGGAGCTGCAAACAGCCACAGCGGAGATGGGAGTATCTGTCTATTGGACCACTTTAAGCCGTACACTCCACAGAGTGGGGCTTTATGAAAGAGTGGCCAGAAAAAAGTAATTGCTGAAGAAAACACATTTGGAGTTTGCCCAACATCATGTGGTAGACTCCCCAAACACATGGAAGTAGATTCTCTGGTGCGATGAAACTAAAACTGATCTTTTTGGCCATCATGGGAAATGCCATGTGTGGCACAAACCCAACACCCTGAGAACACCATTCCTACAGTGAAGCATGGTGGTGGCAACATCACACTGTGGGGATATTTTTCATCTACAGGGACAGGAAAGCTGGTCAGGACTGAAGGAAAGATGGATGGCACTAAATACAGGGCAATTCTGGAGGAAAACCTGTTTGAGTCAGCCAGAGGTTTGAGACTGGGACGAAGGCTCATGTTCCAGCAGGAGAATGACCCTAAACATACTGCTAAAGCTACACTGGAACGGTTTAAAGGGAAACATTTAAATGTCTTGGAATGGCCTAGTCAAAGCCCAGACCTCAATTGAATTGAGAATTAGTGGCATAACTTGAAGATTGCTGTACACCAACGCAACCCATCTAACTTGAAGGAGTTGGAGCAGTTTCGCCTTGAGGAATGGGCAAAAATCCCAGTGGCTAGATGTGCTAAGCTAATAGAGACACACCCCAAGAGACTTGCAGCTGTAATTGCAGCAAAAGGTGGCTCTACAAAGTATTGACTTGGGGGGGGGGGGGGGGGGATACCTATGCACACTCCAGATTTGTTTTTTCATCTTAATTGTTGTTTGTGTCACAATAAAAAAAAAATTTGCACCTTCAAAGTGGTAGGCATGTTGTGTAAATCAAATGGTACTAATGCTCCAAAAATCCATTTTAAGTCCAGTGTGTAATGCAACAAAACAGGACAAACACCAAGGGGGATGAATACTTTTGCAAGACACTGTAATATTTGGTTTCTATATTCTCACTGTCCACTTTATTAGGAACACCTTTACACCTGGACATTCATGCAACTATTGAATCAGCCAATCATATGGCAGCAGTGCAATGCATAAAATCATGCATCAAACATCAGAATGGGGAAAATGTAATCTCAGTGACTCTGAGTATCTCAAACTGCTGATCTTCTGGGATTTTCATGCACAACAATCTCAGGAGTTTACACAGAATGGCATGAAAAACAAACAAATATAACTCAACACCAACAACACTAGCAGGAAAGCCTCCATTTCAGGTCAGTTCCAAAATCTATTCAGTTAATCTGCTGGCTACAATGATCATTCCATATAAATCCTAAAAATGTTCAATTACTTGTTCTTGAGATATTGTGCTCACAAGAACATCCTGAATCTGGGATAGACAAACAGATGGATGGATGGACAAACAGACATACCAATGACAAAAATCATAGCTTGCCAAAAAGTGGGCCTTGAGTTCATAAATATAAACATGTACGTGACATCTTTTTATGACAAACATGATGGAAGCTATTGAAGAAAAAAAACTGATTTATTTCATCTGCTGGTTACGATGATAATTCTGTATAAACAGGGTGCGATTTGTCAAAAAAACAGAAGAGGGGATGTTTTTTTTTTTAATCATGAAACGTCACAAAATTAAGGTAACAATAGGCTAACAGCTCAATAACATCCGATGATATCAAATGAATAACACTAAATGAAAACGAACACTAAACCAGAGATAGTAAATTCATCTTCCTATCTCTCTGACTAAATACACGAACACTAACACACAACAAAGTTCGCATTGCTTGTCGCGTTGCTGTGATGTTTCTCTCCCTCCGGATTAAATAGACAGTGACTCGAAAATCACTAAAATACATGAATACTAAATGAACAGTTTGCTCTGATGGCGCAGTTCATGTGGCCTTTTCTGCTTTCCCGTAGGTGCGCTATCCGCCGCGTTTCGCCCTTCTTTAATCCACATTTCTGCGAATTTCTCAGCAGGGAAGGAACGCACATCTGGCCCGTTGACAGCGAGGAAAAGAAGGCTGTCAGTGTGGATACATTCATTCTGTTGCGCTCATCAATAAGGATGTGATTCATGGCGCTAAATCTATGTTCACACTCTGGATATTGTTATTATCTACAATGTATCTATTTGCTGGGGACGTTCGTGAACATCAAAGCTGCCACTTCGGGTCATTTTGAAAGTGAGTGCAATGTAGACCATAGAAAACTGTGTCACAACATGCCTGTCATGTCTTTTTTTTTTGGTTTGTTTGTTTTATTGATGGGGTTGTCCCCGAGGATTTTTTTTGAGCAGAGATAAAAACCGGGGGGGGGGGGGGGGGGGGGGGGGGGGGGGAGATGATCCCCACCATCCCCCCCAGCAAATCGCACCCAGTGTATAAATCCTACAAACTTTCAAGCAGTCATTCCCAGAATCAGAATCAGAAATACTTTAATAATCCTGAGGGGAAACTGAGTACATCTACAGTTGCTCACACTCCAGCAGAGAAAAGAAATTACAAAATTAAACAGATATGTAAAATTTAAATGTACAATGTACAACAACCATGTACAGTGCAAATGTAAACCACATACAATGTAAACCATGTACAAACCAAATGTACAATGTAAAATGTAAACCATATATATTGCACACAAATAGCCATGTGAAATTAAAAATAGCCATGTGAAATTAAAAATAGCCATGTGGATGGAATAAAGAAAGTTATTGCAGAGCTATTGTTAAAATAATTGCACATAAGTAGTAAATAATGGCTATGGTACAGTATATAGAAGTTATTACACTAGTATTGCACGTTGAGTGAGGTATTAAATAGTTATATTATGTAATTAATGAATCTAGATACAGTGTGATTGGATGTAGTATAATGGAATTATTACACAGGTACAGTATTGAATAGTCCATTGCCTACTGAATATCTGAGCATCTGAGGGACAGACTGAAAAGTTTGATGGCCATGGGCAGGAATGACCTCCTGTGGCACTCTGTGAAGCTCTCAAGGTATTGCATTAATGAAAATCTCTGTCAGAAAGCATAATCCTTCCATCACACAGTATGAGGAGCATAAAAACATCCAGTGAATGTATGTGGGTGGAAATGCCTTGTTGATAAGAGAGGTCAGAAGAGAATGGCTTCAATGGTTCAAACTGACAGGAAGTCTACAGTAACTCAAATAGCCACTCTTTGCAACTGGGGTGATCACAGAACACATCAAATCTTAAGGCAGATGGGCTATAACATTACATTACAGACATTTAGCAGACACTCTTATCCAGAGCAGCCTGGGGAACAGTCAGGGGTTAGGTGCCTTGCTCAAGGGCACTTCAGCCATTCTTGCTGGTCCAGGGAATTGAACCAGCAACCTTTTGGTCCCAAAGCTGCTTTACTAACCATTAGGCCATGGCTTCCCCCATAACAGCTGAAGACCACGTTGGATTCCACTCCTATTAACCAAAACAAGAATATGAGGCTACAATGGACACAGGCTCAGCAAAACTGGACAGTTAAAACATGGAAAAACATAGCCTGGTATGATGAATCTCAGTTTCTGCTGAGGCACACAGATGGTGTTAACCCTGCGATGACCTGGCGACTTATCCAGGGTGTACCCCACCTCTTGCCCATAGTCAGCTGGGATAGGCTCCAGCTTGCCTGCGACCCTGTACAGGATAAGCGGCTACATGGATGGCACAGTCAAAAGTTGGCACCAACAGCAGTCTTTATCCAACGTTCAACTGCCCAGTTTAAAATTGTTGCCTCATAGCTCAATGGTCCATGTTTTGATCCTGAGTTCAAGTAACTGTGTGTGGAGTTTTTCATGCTCTCCCCTCATCTCCATCGGCTTCTTTTAGGTTCTCTGGTTTTCTCCACCTGCCAAAGACATGCCAGTAGGTGGGTGTGTTCCCACCTCATACCCAGTGTTCCTAGAATAAGCTCTGGATTCACTATTCACCACAACCCTGGCCAAGATAAAAGTATGCTCTATTTATAGTATTATCAGTGTTCATTTATTGAAGAGTCCATTTTAAAGATAGACATTTATATTTTTTTCTATATTTTGATCCTCCACATGATAGGTGTACACTCTGGGGAGACACTAGAAGCTGGTTAGTTGGTGAGTATGCAATGTGTAAGCATGTGTTTGTTGGCTGAAGGTTATGACGTAGTTTGTACATCTTCCTAGTTGATCGTTAAGGTTGTTTTGTTTTGTTGCATTGCACTTGGAGAAAGTTGGTTTTGCCAGATCAAAGACTGCACACAGAGTTCAGAATATGCTGGTGGTTAATGTTCATGCACAGCTGCACAGGAATGAACTCTGCTGTGAGTACCCCATAGTTTTACCAGAAAAAAACAAACCCTTTTTGCATGGAATAGCAGATGACTGTTTTCTTCATAGTTGCTATAGCAGCATTTAAACATTTCAATCTGTTTGGAGTGACTAAACTTTAGTTTGACTCACTCCAGCCCCACCCTATACTCCAAATGCTTATGTACTGGGGTTCTCTGTCTCCAGTTGCCTCTCTCTTTATTCTGCCCATACTCTTGCTGTCAGTCTCAACACTAAAATACTAATGTGTCCACACCCAAATAACACATGAAGCAAAATTTCTGAAAATGTCTGTCTGGACTGGAGCCTGATAAAAAGATTTAGATAGTAATCCCCAGAAAGCACTGATTTACTCAACCCAGTCTGGTCCAGTCCCATACAGGCAGAGGCCAAGAGCAGAAGAGCTCCATCTGTGCTTGGAAAAGTCAAACAAGCACCATTTAAAAAAAAAAGCTCTTCTACTGTTTACACTGCGTATTGGATCTTCCTAGATACATACAGTATCCCAGTCCACATATCTCCCTTATCTGTGTTTAGCTTTAAACACAGTTAAATTTCCACTGACTTACACTACCGTTCAAAAGTTTAGGGTCACTTTGAAATTTCCTTATTTTTGAAAGAAAAGCACTGTTCTTTTCAATGAAGATCACTTTAAACTAATCAGAAATACACTCTATACATTGCTAATGTGGTAAATGACTATTCTAGCTGCAAATGTCTGGTTTTTGGTGCAATATCTCCATAGGTGTATAGAGGCCCATTTCCAGCAATTATCATTCCAGTGTTCTAATGGTACAATGTGTTTGCTCATTGCCTCAGAAGGCTAATGGATGATTAGAAAACCCTTGTACAATCATGTTAGCACAGCTGAAAACAGTTGAGCTCTTTAGAGAAGCTATAAAACTGACCTTCCTTTGAGCAGATTGAGTTTCTGGAGCATCACATTTGTGGGGTCGATTAAATGCTCAAAATGGCCAGAAAAATGGCTTGACTATATTTTCTATTCATTTTACAACTTATGGTGGTAAATAAAAGTGTGACTTTTCATGGAAAACACAAAATTGTCTGGGTGACCCCAAACTTTTGAACGGTAGTGTACATGAGAGAAAATACATTAACCAACACCTCCAAAATGGTTATGTTCAGAGAAGAAATATCAGGTCAGCACCCAGCATTATAGGGATCTAGTCATTCAGCTGTATTGTTTAAAAGTATAGGTGCTGTATATAATTAGTGCAGAAGGAATGTAAAAAGGATAGTTATTTCCCAGTAAGTTGGACTACAAGTGCTTAAGATGAGAGTATTTATGATTTTGACCTAATATAGCTGAAGAATTCAGCAAAACAAAATAAGTGTTATACAAAGTTTGTTTTTTTTTAACTCCACCAACTTTCTTGGAGAAGGTTATGTTTTTGCATTCCTTTTTTTTTTTTTTTTTGCCTGTTCCAAATGTAACTCAAAAAGTAGTGAACAGATTTTGATGAAATTTTGAAGAAAGGTGAGCCGTGGCCCAAGGAACATTTTGATACAAATCCGGATATGTATGTGGATCCAGGTTTTTTTTTTTTTTGGCTTTCTCCCAACATAACTAAAAACATAGTAAATGGATTTTGAAGAAATTTGGTGTACAGCTTTAGTATTATCCTAGGTTCAAGTGATTCAATTTTTACGTTGATATGTGACTTGGCAGAGGTATGCACTCTATCAAGTGCCCTTCGAGTTTTACTAATGGTTCCATTCGGAGAAACTTACAACTTTGATCTCATCTCATCTCATTATCTGTAGCCGCTTTATCCTTCTACAGGGTCGCAGGCAAGCTGGAGCCTATCCCAGCTGACTATGGGCGAAAGGCGGGGTACACCCTGGACAAGTCGCCAGGTCATCACAGGGCTACAACTTTGATATAAACCTCAAATTATGTTGCAATTTTTGACTCTATGTTCTTACAGGATGGATCTTGTGATATTTGTAGAACGTAAGTATAGTGAGAGTCTATATTTTGGTGAAAATTACATAACAGTATGGAAGGATTCATTAATAGACTCACTTTCAATATGAGCATGAATGGAGTGTGGCATTCTTGGTGATATTCTTGTTTTCAACCTCATTATATCATTATTTTTAGAGAAAAGTAAAAGCAAAAAGTAACAGACCAGATGCAATGCCACATTTAGAGAGAACAATACGCTGTTTCTTAACTCTCATGTTTATGAACTAATGAACTACCCAAGCCCAAGGAACAGCTTGAGGTTGTATCCAAAACACAACATAGGAAAAAGTACACAACACACAAATGTGGAAATGCTACTAAATCAGGCTGTAATTAGAATAAAAATAGGATTTGTTTAATGTCCAAGTTGAATGTCTGCATTGAATGCTACCTTCTGAGATACTTTCTCCTGACCAGTTTTATAGGCAGCAATATAAGATCTAATAATACTGTGTGTCAGTTTGGGTGCAGCAACCAAAAATGGAGGCAAAATAAATAAGATGATTGTGACGTAAGGTTTTATTTCTGATGAGGAATAGTAGTTGTGGTCACAGAATATTAATTCTGTTGTTTTCCCATGGTATTTCATCTATCTTTTGGGGCTAGTGACCATTAACATACATCCATATTGGAGGTAGCGTATGTCTTCGAAATGCATCTTGAATTGTTTCCTTTTAGATACTTTTGTAAATATCAACACACTGCCTTCTAAGACATGAACTCTGTTGACATGCCATGGTTTAAAGGTGTAACAAACAATTTTTGAAGATGGTAGCTGAAGCTAGCTGTTTAGAGACTTAAAAATCTAAACAAATATAGCCCCTGCCTTCAGTGTCCCCTCCGAAACCACTCCACCAACCAGCCATCCTAGGGTAAAATGCCTATCAACTAGTGCAAAAGGGGGATATTTTGGGAACTGAGAGGAAACAGATTGAACTTCATTGATTGTTTGGATGTTGATGGCCAACATGATTTACTTTGTCTCTCATGTAAAGCCTAGGGTGCTTCAAAAACCAGAGTTTCTCCTCGGAGCAGTCTGACAGCTGTCATATAGTGAGAATAATTTATTATACTACAAAAAGATATATTAAAAAAACTTTATGGCTTGAAATCATATACCATCTTGAACCACTTCACTCATTCACTCCCACATGCTTTATCCTGATCAGCATCAAAGTTAATCCAGAGCTTATCCCAGGAACACTGGGTGTGAGGCAGGAATACACTCTGGTCCATTGCAGGGCACATGTGCACACATTTACATCAAGGGCAATCCACTTACTAGCATGTCTTTGGGAGGTGGGATGAAATTGGAGAACTTGGAAATAACCCACATGGACATGGGGAGGACCTGCACAGAGGTTTGAACCCAGTGCCCTGGAGCTATAACCACATAATTATTTAAACGCAAAATCTCCTGTCCTATTATTTGCTATCCGTCAAAAACAAACTACTGCAATTCATTTAAATGACAATGATGTGTTGACAGACAGCTCGTATCAGTGCATGATGATGATTACAATCTGTCACCTGTTACTCTCACTCAGGATCTTTCTAGTTTCTTCTTCTTCTCCTAATGTATTTTAGGATGCTATTTCTCTTTCAGTTTTCAACCAGTCATCACCAAATTTCACATGCAGAATACCGCTGGGCTGAATGAAGTTGCTTTGACTTTTAGTGCTGATCCGGATCACCGTACTGGCATGATCCATGAAAAACGTGATTTTTTTCCTCACTGAGCATCATTCTCTATCTCTTACCATTCTGGATCTATAGGGTATGGTGACCAGACATTCTGGTTTGTGAGAGCTAGCGCAAATCACTTTTACTTTAGTCACAGTATCTATCTAGTTATTATTATTTTTGTCGGGGGTGGGGGGTGCACTCCGTGTAATCATCTGACATGATTGTAACAGATAGGCTTGAATTAATCTACTGTATGGGACAAGAAATCAGCCCGAGTCTTGCTTCTTCATACAATTGTGTAGATTTTTCTTACAACCATTGGTAGTGCTATTATACTTGATTCCACAAATATCCAAAATAACCCATTTTCAGTCATTTATTATTAGCAAGTAATCTGATATGGATGTGATAAAATGAAGTCTTACCTATGTTGCTGTATTTCTATCTTTAAAAGTCCTGCTAGCACATTTACACCAGCTGCCTCTGAACACCATCAGTGCATAAGAATGTGCTTTTGACAGATACTAAAAGGTTCTTGTGAACGTGGGCTTACAGACTGCACTGCACTCTACTGTACTTACATAAACCCCACACCATTTCTAGTATGAGCAGGTACATAATATGAGAACCAACATAATGCTTATGGCTCTCTCAGATAGTAGTGGCAAGTTCAGTTCTACACCATCATAACCCTATTGAAACCAGATGAGCCCTGCTCCATTTCCCCATCACTGACTCACATGTGGTGTGCCATCATTCGCCTGCATTATTCTTAGTTTCTGCTTTATAGCTTCAGTCCACTGAATAGCAGAAAATAACCAATTCATTCAAGGTTGCAATAAAAGTTCAAGGAAATATTCTTCTGAAGTATTTTCCGAATTGAAAATGAGAGAATTCACATCCAAATCAAACACACACGCAATGCTTTATATCCATTTATAGAAGCTAATAAGTATAAACACGTGTGTTTATAAGGGAAGGAAGGAGACAGGTTCTGATTTTGACTGCTCCTTGAGTCAAGGTGTCTGTGAGATAAATATGTTGTTAGGTCATGGTTTGTCACGTGAAGTAAAAAGTGGCAGGTCATATTTCACCTGTTGAATTCTGATCGTCGTTCACAGGAAGTATTGGTATTTATTTTTCCTGCTCAGTGAGGGATGTATGATCCTCTTTGTTTTTCCGTCACTGTTTCATCCAGATTGTTAAAACAGAAATGATACATAACGTTAATTATAAACAAATGCTAAGCAGACGTCACCTGATGGTACTACAGGCAACTACCTAAGAAACCTGAGCAAGACCTGGAAAGGAAGAGTGAAGAAATACAACACATGAGACTGCCAGAAAACAAGGGGGAACAACAGAAAAGCTCTGTCTGAGAGCAAGGCGGAGAGGGGTGTGCGTGGGTATGAGAGAAAGACAGAGAGAGGAGGGAGAATGTGAGAGAGGGAGGCAGTCTGTCATTGTGAAACAGCACTGGCTGGAATACACGTGTGAGTTTGCAGTTCCTCTTTGCGGAGTTGAATAGAGGCCAGTGCAGCCCTGGAGCTGGAGCAGACAGAAGGGGGAGGACTGACCAGCATGGAGCTTCAGTCACCCCGAAAGAGCTGAATAAACAGCACAGCAAAGCTCTGACGAGACAGAGAGGTCCAGACAGACAAGAAAAGAAGGGAAGATCCCCTCAGGAGTGTTCCTGTATGTACGTAATATGTATGTATGCATGTCCACCAGCATGTAAGTGTGAACTATTTATGTTAGAGTAGAAAAGGTCCTTAGTATATAAAATACAGAGGCAGTAGTATATCGTTCGGACTGTATTTCAGCTTGTGAACACAAGTTTGAGTGTTTATGGGTGGGTTTGGGGATGATTGCTTTGTACCGGGGGTGTGTTCAGGAGTATGTTTCTCATTTGAGCAGCTCTCATTTTCTGCTTCTCTGATACACACAATTGCATACTGCAGAGGCTGAGCAGTTACACTATCTAAAAGCGGCATCCTTCTGCTCTGAGAGATTTTTGCCACAGGCACCATCCTGCAAAAAACAACATGCTTGTGGCAAAGCTAGGAGTTTTCTACTACATACCTCTGACAGGGAGGGGGAAATACAGAGCTTTGTCCTGCATTTTTTTGGGTCCCTTCCTTTCTTCCATTTTGTTTTCTTCCTCTTTTTCCAGTTTTTCTAACATGAATGAGATTAGGAGGCTTAGTGAGAAGGCATTTTCTTACTAAGGATGACAATATTGCGGAGGCTACATTTTGCACACACTGTAAATACTGGCTAAACAACGATTTCTAATCACCTGAACTGAACTGCATGTGAGCCATGGACAAAACGCTTGTCCCACAGTCTCTCTCACACGTTCTTCATTTCTGTGGAGAAATAACAAGATGAGACACAGAGCACTAATCTTTGGATTTGCTGTTATTGCTTGAGCAAGCTAGCCACAAGTCAGGATTGACTGCATTCCTGAATTTTTGGTCCCTTACCACTCCTTCCTAAAGTTTGTCTGGACTGTCCATAAAGATGTAGAAGAATCCTTACACTCGGGCATTTTAGCCTAGGCAGCAGGTGTAGCATCTGTATGTGAAGGGAGTGCTGCGTTTTGAACAGCTACCTTCTGTCAAAATCATTGACTGTACTTTTACAGATGATTCCAGAGTACTAAAAAAAGACCATTTTTCTTTTTTTCCACCAATATAGTGACTGTTATAACAGGTGACGGGATTGGAGTAAGTGACAGTTGAGGATGTCCAGGAGCAGCTCCACAGGGGACCTGGTGCCCAAGGACATCACGGAGATGTTGGCCTTGCAGAATAAAATAAGCAAGAGCAGGAAGAAGCGTGGATCATCTCTGAGTCGGACTTTCAGCTGGTTTAAAGGAAGTAAACCAAAGAGGATTGTCAGTAATGGTCAGAGTCGGTCAGGGAGGTTAGGTGGTTGGACTGGAGAGTGTACTACCATCAGACAGGATGCTGACAATCATGATGTTTCCAAAGGTGAGTCACACTTCAGATGTTTCTGATATTTAAACTTTATTACGGTTGCATTTGTCCACTTCTCATCAGTCTTCTCAGGCCCAGGTACAGTAATGCCTGAGGCAATTTTGTGAATTTTGGTTTGTTTTTATATGGTTACTCATTTGGTTCAGTCTTGTGCCTTAGTGGTGTTGTGTCACTTTAAGGAGCATTGTTGATACGAAGTGTGCAAAGTGTGTGTTCCAGCCAGTTGGTGACACAACATGTGGGACCTCAATGTTCTTATCTGAGTCACTTTTTAAAAACCTGCTTGGTGAGCTTGGTGGATTAACCAGAACAGTGGAAAACTGTTCAGAAATATGGTTCAAGATTGTTCTGTCCTGTTGGGTGAAATATACAGTATAGATGTTTGACAAATAAATGCATGATAAAATTACTCTGCAATTCAAATATAATGCATTATCCATGGAATGAACAAATAAGGCTTGAAGGTTTACCTGGATGCACTCCATGAGTATAAGATCATAGAGTTTAACGACTTAAACTCGGGATGGATCCCAATCTTCTATTCAGGATGAAAACTTTGATCCGAGCATGCAGTAGAGAGCAGCCAGTGTGAACCAGAATGTCGACAGGGCCATGGGAGAGAGGAAGGAGATTAAAGACACAATGCTGTATTGATCCAAAGAGATGAGAGAGTGAATTCCTTATTAAATGCCTTTTTTAATGAGGGCACACAGTCTCTTTCTCTTTTGGTGTCTTTTTTCTTTTCCTCTCTGTTCTCACAGACTCTACAACTCCTGAACTGCAGAATTACAGAGAGGTAGAATTACACCCCCCTATAGTTAGCCAATTCAACTTTTCATTACTGCTTATTATACTCCATTGTTTACCCCACTGCACATTACTGTGTTCTTTGAACACTGGTGTGAGGTCTAATATGGTTTAGGTTGCTAATACATTTTGACAAGCTTACACTGGTAAGATAAGGAAAGGAAATTGCGAAATAAAAATCACTGGAGTGACCTCAGAGTCTAAGAAAAAGAAATTTGTTTACAGATCGATGGATGTGGGGCGGCACGGTGGTGTAGTGGTTAGCGCTGTCGCCTCACAGCAAGAAGGTCCGGGTTCGAGCCCCGTGGCCGGCGAGGGCCTTTCTGTGCGGAGTTTGCATGTTCTCCCCGTGTCCGCGTGGGTTTCCTCCGGGTGCTCCGGTTTCCCCCACAGTCCAAAGACATGCAGGTTAGGTTAACTGGTGACTCTAAATTGACCGTAGGTGTGAATGTGAGTGTGAATGGTTGTCTGTGTCTATGTGTCAGCCCTGTGATGACCTGGCGACTTGTCCAGGGTGTACCCCGCCTTTCGCCCGTAGTCAGCTGGGATAGGCTCCAGCTTGCCTGCGACCCTGTAGGACAGGATAAAGCGGCTACAGATGATGAGATGAGATGAGATCGATGGATGTGTTTGAGTCTTTGGTAACACTTTATTTTGATAGTCCAATGTAGATACTCTAAAACCAGTCAATGAACCATCTATAGACTGTTAAAAGCCAGTTTATGAACTCATGCGAAATAATACATATAATCAACAGGATCTGGTTGATAATGTTTTGTAGATTATCAACTTTTTCTTCTGCTTTGTATTGATAGTCAAGTTTATGGTTGTCGATATATATTTAATAGACAGTCTTTAAGCTATTGATGTCTGTCCCCATACTGCTTAGAATTGGAACCCATTAGCTAGAGAAAGAAAAAAATATATATCATGGAGCATTTCATTTTATAGAAATAACTGAATGAACATTTATATTGTGGAAGTTCCTTAAACAAAACAAACAAAAAAATCTGAATTAAATCAACTGTTGTCTAGACAAAAGAGTTTTATCATGGAAGAGATGTGTAAAAAAAGTTATTACTGACTTTCCCTATAAAACTAATCCTGTCCATATAGGGCTGTAGATACAAATTGGACTTAAATGACAACCTTTAAGAGTATATATACATAGTTTTCCCTCAGAGAACAGTGTGGTACTTATTTTTCTCACAGTGTAAGCAGACCTGCTTTGTTGGGCCTCTTCCTATCTACAGCGCTGTCCTGATTCAGGCAAATGCAAGCACATCTATGGGCTGTGGGCTTGATAATGCAGTACTAAACCATTGCGTCAGCCTTGTTTCATTGTACTTGGTCTCCATCCACCCCTTCCCTCGCCTCAAGGGGCTCTATCCAGTCCAGAGGCTTTTTCGGGGGTAAGATCACTGTGTGTGGGATTCCCTCAGGTTAGGGCATGCTAAACACTCCATACACCTACACTCATACCCACAGACCCTTCAGATAGCCATACTGGTTATTGTAGGGGTTGTAGATCAAGATGTGGAATGTAATGATGTAATGTTTTTTTGGGTTTTTTTCATTCAAGTAGGATTGATGATAAGCTTTACATGTCATCAGTGCACTGGAAATGTCAAATGGAGCCAACCGGAAAGGTGTCAATGGCTTTTGTTACAAGCAAATTGTTAGGGTTTTGCTGGGATTCGAACCTGGTTCGTTGGTGTGATAATCCAGCAAACCCCCACTAGGCCACCAGGGGGATGACTCAAATGCAGAGGCGTGAGGCGGAAGTAGAAAAAGAATCAAAAGGTTTATTTAAACTATATACACTATATACAGGGCAAAACAAAAGACAAAAAAAAAAAAAAACCAAAGAGTATAATCCAAAAGAAAAGCAAAGTGCAAAAATTCAAAAGCTAAGAAGATCAAAAAACACAGTACAAAGGAAACTGGAGATAAACATAACAGCACAAAGACTCCGTGACAAGAGGACTGAACTCAGGGGTATAAATAGACAAACTAATTAAGGACACAGGTGAAGATAATTAGGCAATTAACACAAACACAAAACACAGGAACAGTGGCGGCCTCTAGAGGCCAAAATAAACACGACATGAAAAGGAAATAACAGCGGCCTCTAGAGGCCAAAACAGTCCTAGTCCTAACAGGACCCCCCCCTCTAGGAGCGTCTCCTGACGTTCCCAGGGCGATCCGGATGGGCCGAATGGAAGTCCCGACATAGTTCTTTATCAAGGACATCCCGAGCAGGAACCCAGCAGCGCTCCTCAGGACCATAGCCCTCCCAGTCCACCAGATATTGCAACCCGCCGCGGACCCGGCGGGAGTCAAGCAGGCGATTCACAGTGAACACAGTCTGCCCCTGGAAGATGCGGGGGGGTGGGGGGTTCCTAGGGGCAGGGGCATACGTAGACGTCAGTACGGGCCGTAACAGGGAAACATGGAAAGTGGGGTTGATCCTCAGAGTCCGGGGCAACTGGAGCCGGTAGGAGACAGGGTTCACCCTGCGCACCACCTTGAAGGGGCCAATGTAGCGAGGAGCAAGCTTGCGGTTCTCCACCCGCAGTGGAAGGTCCTTAGTGGACAGCCAAACACGCTGCCCAGGGCGGAAAGCGTGTGCAGGTCTTCTATGGCGGTTGGCCTGAGTCTGGTTGGTTCTGGAGGTCTGTATGAGGGTCTTCCTGACCTTGCTCCAGGTCTTGCGACACCGTCTCACATATTGGTTGACCGAGGGCACCCCCGCGTCCTCCTCCTGGTCCGGGAACAGAGGTGGCTGGAACCCGAATTGGCACTGGAATGGCGACAGCTTGGTGGCCGATGACTGCAGGGTGTTGTGGGCGTACTCCGCCCATGGCAGCCAGGTGCTCCACGATGTCGGGTTATCCATAGCCAGGCCTCGCAGGGTGGTTTCCAGGTCCTGGTTGAGCCTCTCCGTCTGACCATTGGACTGTGGGTGAAACCCAGAGGAGAGGCTGGCAGTGGCTCCGATGACCTTGCAGAACCCGTGCCACACTCGGGAGGAGAACTGGGGCCCTCGGTCTGAGACGATGTCCTGTGGAAGACCAAAGACTCGGAAGACATGATTAAACAAAAGTTTCGCAGTTTCAAGAGCAGAGGGGAGTTTGCACAGTGGTATGAAGCGGCAGGCCTTGGAGAATCTGTCAACTAAGACCAAAATGACCGTGTTACCTTGTGACTCAGGGAGACCCGTGATAAAGTCGACTGCCACGTGGGACCAGGGACGCCGGGGAATGGTCAGAGGATGCAGGAGACCCTGGGGACGCTGTCGTGGGTTCTTGGTTCTGGTGCAAACCTCACAGGACAGGACAAATGACCTTACTTCCTTCTCCATGTTAGGCCACCAGAAGCGTCTTTTCAGGAAGTCCAGGGTCCTCCGAGCTCCCGGGTGGGCGGTGAGAGGGGAAGAGTGACCCCACTGGAGAACCTTGGCCCGGGCTTGATGTGGGACGTACAAGAGGCCTGGTGGCCCCGTCCCAGGACCGGGGTCCTGGCGTTGGGCTCGTCGGACAGCCTCCTCAATACCCCAGCGGACAGGGGCCACAATCCGGGACACAGGGATAATAGGCCCGACTTCATTCTCCCTGTTAGTGGCAGAGAACAGTCTGGACAGTGCGTCAGGTTTGGTGTTCTTGGAGCCGGGGCGGTATGAGAGGGTGAAGTCAAACCGACTGAAAAACAGGGCCCACCTAGCCTGTCGAGGGTTCAGTCTCTTGGCTTGCTGGAGGTACTCCAGGTTCTTGTGGTCAGTCCAAACCAGGAATGGATGTTGTGCTCCCTCCAGCCAGTGCCTCCACTCCTCAAGGGCCAGTTTGACCGCTAGCAGTTCTCGATCCCCCACATCGTACCGGGACTCAGCAGGACTCAGGCGGTGGGAGAAGTAAGCGCAGGGGTGCAGCTTTCCTTCCGAACGTTGAGAGAGCACCGCGCCGACACCACTGTCCGAGGCGTCCACCTCCACGATGAATGGTTGGGAGGTGTCCGGGAGAACCAGAATGGGTGCCGTGCAGAAGCGGTCCTTGAGGTCTTTGAACGCCTTTTCTGCCTGAGGAGACCAGCCATAAGATCCACCTGTCCCTTTGGTGAGGTCTGACATGGGTGCTGCCACAGAACTGAAGTTCCTGATGAACTTGCGGTAGAAGTTAGCGAATCCTAAGAACCGCTGAACCTCCTTAACGGACTTGGGAGTAGGCCAATCCCGGACGGCCAGGGTCTTGGCAGGGTCCATTTGGAGTTGGCCTGTCCGTACAATAAATCCCAGAAAGGAGACCTCGGGAACATGAAATTCGCATTTCTGGGCCTTGGCGAACAGATTGTTCTGTAGCAGCCTCTGGAGAACCTGGCGGACATGGTGGCGGTGCTCCTGCACGGTCTTGGAAAAGATAAGGATGTCGTCGAGGTAGACAAAAACGTATAGGTTAATCATGTCCCTTAAGACGTCGTTGATTAGGGCCTGAAAAACAGCTGGTGCGTTGGTGAGTCCGAAGGGCATCACCTGGTATTCGTAGTGCCCAGACGGGGTGTTAAAGGCAGTCTTCCACTCGTCTCCCTGTCGGATACGGATGAGGTGGTATGCGTTCCGTAGGTCCAACTTGGTGAAGACGGTGGCGCCTTGGAGCAGGTCGAAAGCTGTGGACATCAGCGGAAGGGGATATCGGTTGCGCACAGTGATCTTATTCAGGCCCCTGTAATCAATACATGGTCGGAGCCCCCCATCCTTCTTGCCGACAAAGAAGAAGCCGGCTCCAGCAGGTGAAGTGGAGGGTCGAATAAACCCAGAGACCAGGGCATCTTTGAGGTATTCCTCCATGGCCTTGCGTTCTGGCTGAGAGAGTGAAAACAGTCTGCCACGAGGAGGGGTAGTCCCAGGGAGCAAGTCGATGGCACAGTCGTAGGCCCGGTGTGGAGGAAGAACGGCGGCCCTGCTCTTGCTGAATACCTCCTTGAGATCCCAGTACTCTGTGGGAACTTGAGATAACTCGGTGAGATCAGGGGGCTCGGCAGGAGACACAGGAGAGCTAGAGAGCAGACAAGAGGCATGGCATGCAGGGCCCCATTCCACAACCTGGCTTGTTACCCAGTCTATGCGAGGGTTGTGGCGAGTAAGCCAAGGAAGGCCTAGAATAACTGGGAACTCAGGTGAAGGAATCAGGTGCAGGGATATTTCTTCCTTGTGACCTTGAGACTGGAGGAAAACTGGAGAAGTAACTTGGGTGACTCTTCCATCACCTAACGCTTGGCCATCGAGGGCAGACACAGACAGTGGGACTTCAAGAGGTGCAGTCGGAATATTGATGCTTTGGGCGAAGTGAATATCCATAAAGTTCCCAGCCGCCCCTGAGTCTATCAAAGCTTGACAAGAGTGGACAGACTCACCCCAGGAGATGGAGACCGGGATGTAGATTCCTTGGCCAGGGAGTCCGGGAGAGAGGGTAGGCCCCGTCACAACCCTCCCTCGGCTGGACGGGGCGGTCCTTTTCCCAAGAGTTCGGGACATGATGCTCGGAAGTGACCAGGCTTGCCACAGTAGATGCAGCACTTGTCCCTCCTTCTGCGCTCCCTCTCAGATGCGGAGAGGCGAGTACGACCCACTTGCATGGGTTCTGGACAGTCACTGAAGGAGGTAGACGGTCTCCAGGTAGAGGTAGGGAGGCTGGGGGGGCTCAAGGCTTGGTGGCGTTCTCTCATCCTGTTGTCCAGACGAATAGCATGTGAGATGAGGGTTTCGAGGTCACTTGGGCATCCAATAGAGGCCAGACCGTCCTTGATGGGGTCAGACAGACCATGGTGGAAGGCTGACACCAGGGCAGTCTCGTTCCATCCACTTACTGCTGCGAGTGTTCGGAACGAGATGGCGTAATCTGCGACGCTTCCTCCTTGCCGGATGGACATGAGCTTTCGGGCTGCGTCGGTACTGATGTCTGCCTGATCGAAGACCCGAAGCATCTCTTCAGAAAACAGCTGGAAATCAAAGCACTCAGGTCCCTGTCTTTGCCAGATAGCAGTAGCCCAGGCTCGCGCCTTACCAGCTAATAAGGTGATCACAAAGGCAATCTTGCGGCGATCCGTAGTGTAGGTGGTAGGCTGAAGCTCAAAGGTGAGTTGACACTGGGTAAGGAACTCTCGGCACTCACTGTGCTTGCCGTCATACCTCTGTGGTGCAGGAAGGCTGGGTTCGCGAGGTGAAGAAGGCAGCATTGCAGGAGGCACTGGAGCAGGAGTGGGAGCTGGATCAGGAGCAGGAGATGCAGGCAGAGATGTCAGCTGTGCCAGGGTTTTCCCAATTTGCTGAAGCAGTTCCTCGTGGCGAGCGAGGGCCTCACGTTGGCTGGTGAGCGTACGTCCATGAGCGTCCATGGTCGCTCCGAAGCGTGTCAAAGCTGCCATAATTCCCTGAAGGTTGGCCGGGTAGACAGTTGAAGCAGCCTCTGCTGAGTCGGTCATGACGGAGTCTTTCTGTTAGGGTTTTGCTGGGATTCGAACCTGGTTCGTTGGTGTGATAATCCAGCAAACCCCCACTAGGCCACCAGGGGGATGACTCAAATGCAGAGGCGTGAGGCGGAAGTAGAAAAAGAATCAAAAGGTTTATTTAAACTATATACACTATATACAGGGCAAAACAAAAGACAAAAAAAAAAAAAAACCAAAGAGTATAATCCAAAAGAAAAGCAAAGTGCAAAAATTCAAAAGCTAAGAAGATCAAAAAACACAGTACAAAGGAAACTGGAGATAAACATAACAGCACAAAGACTCCGTGACAAGAGGACTGAACTCAGGGGTATAAATAGACAAACTAATTAAGGACACAGGTGAAGATAATTAGGCAATTAACACAAACACAAAACACAGGAACAGTGGCGGCCTCTAGAGGCCAAAATAAACACGACATGAAAAGGAAATAACAGCGGCCTCTAGAGGCCAAAACAGTCCTAGTCCTAACACAAATGCAATGTCTGTTTGTTATCAGTTATGGGAACGTCACTACAGGGAGGAGATCTGTACTCAAACGGAGGTGGAGGAGGGGTGAAACGAGACCGCTTGATAATTACACTGGAAAAACACACAGCTGAATGTTTAATGATGTCTAGTGACAATGATACAGATGCTCACAATACGTCACCGAAAACAAATATGTAACCACATGCAGGAGATTAAAGACTCTAAGAACTCAGAGAACATAATATGTGACTGATGGACACATTGTTAATATTGCTACGGAAAGCATGTAGAAAGACGGTTAACACTGTTAAAACGGAGGGTTATTTATGATGCTATTTATTTATTAGGCCTAGTGTTTAGGCAGTAAGAACCATTAAGGACTGGTTTTGGATGTATATGTAAAATAATATATTATACCTATTATATATATGGAATAAATTTAATCATGTTATCATTGCCCCATATGGGCAGAGGGTAAGGGGATGTGATGGCTTCTATTAAATTAAAAAGTAAATGGATTGTCTAAGAATGTAGAGACGTATAGGAATGAAACCAGTAATGATAAAACTTTCTACATTTAGTGTTTATAAAGAGAAATCATTAATATTCATGTCTAAACTATTTAATGTCAATAGTTTTTTGGCATTTAATTTTGTGTAGATATTTTGAGAATGGTAGGAGATAATAATGGTTTATGTTAATTTGCAGCAATGGTCTCAAGTGATCTGGAAGTGATTTACATCGTATCTTTGCCTAAAAATCAGCCTAAATTGATTGTCCGTAAGTGTGGACACTATGCATTTTTTTCTTCCCCCCCTCCCTTTCCTTATAATTGTAAAGCGACCTTGAGTATTGAGAAAGGCGCTATATAAATGTAACTTATTATTATTATTATTATTATTATTATTATTATTAAAGGCTTATGGTTTTGAGCTAGGTGCAATCAAACCCCAGGCCTGTCAGAGGTCCACCACTTCTAACTTATTATTCAGTCATTCATCTTAAAGCCTGTTACTCAGTAAATTCATTTTCAGTAACTTCACTGAAATTAGTAAGAAAGGGATATAGTCCCAAGAAAGAGCAATGTGAATCAGGTCCTTCCAGTAAAAATCAGTGAAAAAGAGCTAAAAACAATAACGAAGCTGAAAGATACAGAGAAAATATTTTTCCTCTGAAGTATAAAACACGTACCTTGTTTTCTTTCTTTCTGTCTTTCTTGGAGTTTTACAATAACACAACTTATTTTTAAGTTGGAATGATAGAGATGTGTGCTTGCTGTGTAAGCTCATCCTGGTTATCTCATGTGTTTCTGTGTATATGTGTGTATATATGTGTGTGTGTGTGTGTGGGGGGGGTGTTTCTGTAACTGACAGTAATGAATACACCTGGTGACACATCCACTCTTACTATTTACTTCACCTGACCTCTTTCACTTTGCTTCTTTCCACCACCTGCTTGGCAAATCAACTCGACTGCTGTCTTTAAGTGGTATGACTCACTCTACAATTACTTAGGAAACCATTAAGTCTTCTTTTTACTATAAACCTCTCGTGGAAACTAGGAGTCAGGGCTCTTGGACACCTCTTTTAATGTCAACATTGGGAAAAACTGAGTGGGTAATCCTTTTGTACTTAGATTTTATGTGGATTTTATCCATCAGCTGAATGCTGGCCTAGTGTTTGAGGTACAGCGACTGTGAGCTGCGATGTTAGTCTGGTGAGACAGAGGAGGTAACGGTGTGAACGGATTGAAATAGTTCAGCACTGCAGGGGATAATCACAGTGATGTGGAACATGTATTAAACTAAGCTGACAAGGTCACAGGCAAAGTGGCCTCAGACAGGGTCATGCTGGATACACCCATAATTATATGACACACACACACACACACACACACACACACACACACACACTTTTAGATCAGGCTACCAGACCAGACCCTTGTGACCAACAATAACAACGATCACCACAGAGACAATAAACTCCCTTCCTGTTGTCATAGCAGCCAGTGTGTTACCTCAAAACCACCCTCCATCACACTGTTTTTTTCTCTCTCTCCCATTTATTTTAGTTTCAGGAACGTCCTGCTACTCTGCTATCTCAGTCATTTGAAACACGGTGGCTGTTAATGAAATGGGCACAAGGCCAAAGGCCTGTGGACAAGACAGAGCAGCACTGTCATGGCCTTGACAAATGTGCAATTAACTATTTATTCAATATATTTAATTTAGGGCCATTGAAACTGAACTGTAGGCAAAAGTTTAACTTTTATAACTTTTATATACACAGTGACTTCAATGGTGGTTCCAACATACTAACTAATAGACAAAGTGATGAAATCTAACAACAGAATGGTCTGTAGTGTGGGGGTTGAGTAGCTAATAGAAGCAGAACAGACAATTGCCTGTAGCATATCTACGGTACTACTATGAGCTATTAGTGTAGCAATGAAAAAAGTAGGCTATTTGATTTCCAAACATTTTTTTTTAAGTTATGATACACAGAAATGTAAAGAAAGCATATCTGATGTGATTGGAACAACCTATGAACAGATTTCCTTATAAAACCAGACAAGACCTGATTCACAGAATAGATGTCTTTTTGAAAGGCAAGTGGTGTCGCGTCAGATAATGTTTTAAATTTTTACACTCAAAAACACTGCATTCTTTTTACTTACTTTATACCTGACCGGCTGTGTGCTTAAATCATACGGATTGCTGAATACCTTGCCATTAACAGCTCATGATGCATCATGTCACATTAACTTCGAGATTTTCCTACCTGCCCTGCTCATAGCTCAGATGTAGGTACAGTATGTCAGGAATGGAGACAGGACACAATGGATAAGAAGATTTTCTGGGGGGGAAAAAAAGAATCATGTGATTGGCATCAAGCCAGAACAATGCCAGCCTGCATTCAGGAATTTTACTTATCTGATTCTTTTAGTTAGTCACAAATGTCAGTGCACATGAATGCCACAGTGAGCAGCAATGAAACTAGCTGAGAAACAAACCACTGACTCTGAGCATCTGAAGGAAGGTATGGAGAGGTGCATGCCAGCACCAGGTGAGTGCTCAGAGAGCCTGCCAGTCTCTGAACCTGCTGGAATGCAGCTGGATGGAATTTCATCTCAATTCCAGCTGTGTTTCAACCCACATTCCAGCATGGCTCAGATTTCCAGATCATTTAACACAGTAACGGATTTGAGGGTGAGAAAACGTTTAATTTTCCTGATTGTTGTTGGAGCATTTCTGCCCAGTTTGATGTTCCAGAAAACAGAAAGCATTCTGTGATTTTAGATAACTCTGTCAAGCTATGTGTGCCTCATCCAGAAGAGGGCAGTATGAATCAAAACAGTCCATCAATTGACTGCAACTATGCAAGGAGGACAGAAACTTCTTGTTCACAGCTTATTTTCCTTACTTGCTCTCTATGGACCGTCTCTTCCCCTGGCATTAAACCTACACTGGCTCAGGCTGTGTTCAGGTATTTTAATAGCCTTCTGGACAACAGGATTAAAGCCGTGGAGTAGTGAGCCAGCATTAGCGTAGATATGGGTAAAAATTTTGCTATGGCTTGAAAAATTGTTTGATCATTGCCACAGGATAAATCACTAGTCTTGATCACTGTGGCTAAATAATAGATTTAAAGACTACGTTATCTATCATAACCAAAATAAGTGCTTTTTTCATGCATTTAGAAAAGAATGACAATAGCAACTTCTCCAATCCACCTCAGACTGCTGTTCCTACGAGTGTCTAAAATCTATAAATGTCTAAAGCAATGACATAACTTTTACATTTTCAAATTTTCATCACCTTCCTCAACAAATATGCATAGACTTTAGAGGTATAATAAAATAAAATAAAAAGTGCCCATAAAACACCCACACAGCACAAACTCCTGGGTGAAATTTAGATATCTGGCTGTATTTTAAAGCCAGCAGTTAGCCTTCATAACTCAAATCAAGAAGGCTATTCTAAGTAAAGCACTGTGCACCCCTCAGGGCATTATATCTTTGTCATGCAATATCCACTTCTTCGGATCACAAGCCAACTAAAATACCAATGTGCATTTTCTGTGCAGGGAAGAAATCAATATGAGAAAGAGAATGTAATGAAGCAGGCTGGCAGTGGAGTAGTGTAGAAAGCTGGCCTTCTGGATATAATGTAATGTAAACTCATAAATAGGCAGCATTTAGACTGTGTTATGTTACAAGCCTGATAGCTTCTTTCCCAATTTCTTTCTCAGATCCAGTCTTTCTGTTGCCTGTGTTCTAATATCTGTCATTAGTGTAAACAAATCCTTGTCCTGAAATGACCCAAAAGATCAATTTCCTAATCAATAATGTCATGTGGGCGGCACGGTGGTGTAGTGGTTAGCGCTGTCGCCTCACAGCAAGAAGGTCCGGGTTCGAGCCCTGTGGCCGGCGAGGGCCTTTCTGTGCGGAGTTTGCATGTTCTCCCCGTGTCCGCGTGGGTTTCCTCCGGGTGCTCCGGTTTCCCCCACAGTCCAAAGACATGCAGGTTAGGTTAACTGGTGACTCTAAATTGACCGTAGGTGTGAATGTGAGTGTGAATGGTTGTCTGTGTCTATGTGTCAGCCCTGTGATGACCTGGCGACTTGTCCAGGGTGTACCCCACCTTTCGCCCGTAGTCAGCTGGGATAGGCTCCAGCTTGCCTGCGACCCTGTAGAACAGGATAAAGCGGCTAGCGATAATGAGATGAGAGATGAGATAATGTCATGTGCATGTCCATGCACCAGTATGTGTGAGGCACTCACTGGCTGTCAGGGTAGGTGTGTGCTAATACTACTCATTTCCCCTTATGTACTGTACTTATCTAATGTCTATTTAAGAAAGTCACCCCATCGTGAATGCTATTGAAGCTACATTTGTACTGTTATATGAGGTTCAAGTATAAGAATAAATATTCTTGTGCTTGATAAAAAATTGAAAGGACAGTAGTTTACTTGATCAGTGAGAAGTGTTACATGTACCAGTAAAGTGCAGAAGTAATATCTTGTGCTAAATTAGATGATACTACTGAGGTTCAGAATGTTACACTGACTTTCCCAGCCGAATGCATCTTCTCTGTTGAAATTATATACATAGTGCCTTGCATATGTATTCACCCCTGAAGTTTTCCACATTTTGTAGTTTAACAACCTACAGTGCTGCTTGAAAGTTTGTGAACCCTTTAGAATTTTCTATATTTCTGCATAAATATGACCTAAAACATCATCAGATTTTCACACAAGTCCTAAAAGTAGATAAAGAAAACCCAGTTAAACACGAGACAAAAATATTATACTTGGTCATACTGTATGACCAAGGATCTGAAGCGAGCAGTTCATATGAGGAAACCCACCAACATCCCAGAGTTGAAGCTGCTCTGTACAGAGGAATCAGCTAAAATTCCTCCAAGCCGGTGTGCAGGACTGATCAACAGTTACCGGAAACGTTTAGCTGCAGTTATTGCTGCACAAGGGGGTCACACCAGATACTGAAAGCAAAGGTTCACATACTTTTGCCACTCACAGATATGTAATATTGGCTCATTTTCCTCAATAAATAAATGACCAAGTATAATATTATTGTCTCATTTGTTTAACCGGGTTCTCTTTATCTACTTTTAGGACTTGTGTGAAAATCTGATGTTGTTTTAGGTCATATTTATGCAGAAATATAGAAAATTCTAAAGGGTTCACAAACTTTCAAGCACCACTGTAAAACTTGGTTGCTTCTCTGACTCCTTACTCAGTCAAGTTTTGATGTTCTCGAACAAACTCTGGGGCCTTCCAGGAACAGGTGTACCCTACCGTTCAAAAGTTTGGGGTCACCCAGACAATTTTGTGTTTTCCATGAAAAGTCACACTTTTATTTACCACCATAAGTTGTAAAATGAATAGAAAATATAGTCAAGACATTTTTCTGGCCATTTTGAGCATTTAATCGACCCCACAAATGTGATACTCCAGAAACTCAATCTGCTCAAAGGAAGGTCAGTTTTATAGCTTCTCTAAAGAGCTAAACTGTTTTCAGCTGCGCTAACATGATTGTACAAGGGTTTTCTAATCATCCATTAGCCTTCTGAGGCAATGAGCAAACACATTGTACCATTAGAACACTGGAGTGAGAGTTGCTGGAAATGGGCCTCTATACACCTATGGAGATATTGCACCAAAAACCAGACATTTGCAGCTAGAATAGTCATTTACCACATTAGCAATGTATAGAGTGTATTTCTGATTAGTTTAAAGTGATCTTCATTGAAAAGAACAGTGCTTTTCTTTCAAAAATAAGGAAATTTCAGAGTGACCCTAAACTTTTGAACGGTAGTGTATTTACAGTGGTGCTTGAAAGTTTGTGAACCCTTTAGAATTTTCTATATTTCTGCATAAATATGACCTAAAACATGATCAGATTTTCACACAAGTCCTAAAAGTAGATAAAGAGAACCCAGTTAAACAAATGAGACAGAAATATTATACTTGGTCATTTATTTATTGAGGAAAATGATCTAATATTACATATCTGTGAGGGGCAAAAGTATGTGAACCTTTGCTTTCAGTATCTGGTGTGACCCCCTTGTGCAGCAATAACTGCAACTAAATGTTTCCGGTAACTGTTGATCAGTCCTGCACACCGGCTTGGAGGAATTTTAGCCCATTCCTCCGTACAGAACAGCTTCAACTCTGGGATGTTGGTGGGTTTCCTCACATGAACTGCTCACTTCAGGTCCTTCCACAACATTTCCATTGGATTAAGGTCAGGACTTTGACTTGGCCATTCCAAAACATTAACTTTATTCTTCTTTAACCATTCTTTGGTAGAACGACTTGTGTGCTTAGGGTCGTTGTCTTGCTGCATGACCCACCTTCTCTTGAGATTCAGTTCATGGACAGATGTCCTGACATTTTCCTTTAGAATTCGCTGGTATAATTCAGAATTCATTGTTCCATCAATGATGGCAAGCCGTCCTGGCCCAGATGCAGCAAAACAGGCCCAAACCATGATACTACCACCACCATGTTTCACAGATGGGATAAGGTTCTTATGCTGGAATGCAGTGTTTTCCTTTCTCCAAACATAACGCTTCTCATTTAAACCAAAAAGTTCTATTTTGGGGCGGCACGGTGGTGTAGTGGTTAGCGCTGTCGCCTCACAGCAAGAAGGTCCTGGGTTCGAGCCCCGGGGCCGGCGAGGGTCTTTCTGTGCGGAGTTTGCATGTTCTCCGCGTGGGTTTGCTCCGGTTTCCCCCACAGTCCAAAGACATGCAGGTTAGGTTAACTGGTGACTCTAAATTGACCGTGAGTGTGAATGGTTGTCTGTGTCTATGTGTCAACCCTGTGATAACCTGGCGATTTGTCCAGGGTGTACCCCGCCTTTCGCCCGTAGTCAGCTGGGATAGGCTCCAGCTTGCCTGCGACCCTGTAGAAGGATAAAGCGGCTAGAGATAATGAGATGAAGTTCTATTTTGGTCTCATCCGTCCACAAAACATTTTTTCAATAGCCTTCTGGCTTGTCCACATGATCTTTAGCAAACTGCAGACGAGCAGCAATGTTCTTTTTGGAGAGCAGTGGTTTTCTCCTTGCAACCCTGCCATGCACACCATTGTTGCTCAGTGTTCTCCTGATGGTGGACTCATGAACATTAACATTAGCCAATGTGAGAGAGGCCTTCAGTTCCTCTAGTTACCCTGGGGTCCTTTGTGACCTCACAGACTATTACACGCCTTGCTCTTGGAGTGATCTTTGTTGGTCGACTACTCCTGGGGAGGGTAACAATGGTCTTGAATTTCCTCCATTTGTACACAATCTGTCTGACTGTGGATTGGTGGAGTCCAAACTCTTTAGAGATGGTTTTGTAACCTTTTCCAGCCTGATGAGCATCAACAACGCTTTTTCTGAGGTCCTCAGAAATCTCCTTTGTTCGTGCCATGATACACTTCCACAAACATGTGTTGTGAAGATCAGACTTTGATAGAGCCCTGTTCTTTAAATAAAACAGGGTGCCCACTCACACCTGATTGTCATCCCATTGATTGAAAACACCTGACTCTAATTTCACCTTCAAATTAACTGCTAATCCTAGAGGTTCACATACTTTTGCCACTCACAGATATGGAATATTGGATCATTTTCCTCAATAAATAAATGAGCAAGTATAATATTTCTGTCTCATTTGTTTAACTGGGTTCTCTTTATCTACTTTTAGAACTTGTGTGAAAATCTGATGATGTTTTAGGTCATATTTATGCAGAAATGTAGAAAATTCTAAAGGGTTCACAAACTTTCAAGCACCACTGTATATTGAGACATGAAACTTTCATTGCATGCAGGTTGAATTCTTTCAACTAATTCTGTTGCATTAAATGGCAAATGGTTTTGAACAAAACTAATTTAGGGGTTTTACAGCAACAGGGTGATTTCTTACTTATGCAAACACAACCTTTACATTTTTAGTTGTAAATAATTTTACAAATATAAACATATTCTCTCTTTCAATATTAAGGTTTGTTTTGTGTAGATTCATGACATATAATCCCAACTAAGTGCATTTCCATTCCAGGTGGTAATGTAAAGTTCAAATCATCATATGGCTGTCTTACTTTCAGATATATGTAGTACAGTGTCTAAACTGTAGTGGATATGTTGGTTTAACTGTAGGCACAAGAGAAATAGTAATATCAATTCACATATCAACTAATTTCAAGTATAATATAATTATGCCCACAGTACTGCAAAGTTAATTACTCTTTATTTCAACTACAGTGTGTTCCATGATTATTGGCACGCCTTGTAAAGATTAGCAAAAAGTGTTGGTGAAATTGCTTCATCTCACACAGAAAAAAGGGGGAAAAATCCAACCTTTAACTGAAATAAAGTAATTCAGAGAAAAACAAATCCCTCACGAAGAAATAATTATTTTTAACAAAAACACATGCACCATTAATTATTGGCACCCCTGGAAATTATAGTGAACACAATGTAACTGAAGCATGTTTCCCATTTAAATTGTACATGTTTGAGTTGATTGGAGTGTGTAGAAACTTTCAAGCTGTAATCCATCACTTCCTCATTAACTGGGGTACAAATATGAGGTGACACAGAGGCTAAATTCCCTTAGCCATAACATCAACATGGGAAAGATAAGAGAACACACAAACCAAATGAAGGAGAAGTGTGTTGACCTTCATAAGTCAAGAAGTGGTGATAAAAAAAAATAGCTACTTGCCTGAAAATGTCCATTTCTACTGTTAGGCCAATAATAAAAAAGTGGACACCAACTTGCCTGGAAAAGGACCCAAGTTTATTTTGCCCCCACGTACAGTGAGGAGGATGGTAAGAGAGGCAAAAAAAAAAAAAAATCCCCAAGGATCACTGTTGGTGAATTACAAGAAAAAGTAAAATCTTAGGGTTTCCAAGTCTCCAAAACCACCATCAGATGCCACCTCCATGACAACAGATTATTTGGAAAGTATGCAAGAAAACAAGCCTTTTCTGTCAGTTAACCCCAAATGTAAGCACTTGAAGTTTGCAAAATGCTACTACAACTTTGACTGGAACCGTATTCTATGGTCTGATGAAACAAAAATGGAGCTTTTTGGCAATAAACACTCAACGTGGATTTGGCGTAAAAAGAAAGATGTCTGTAATGAAAAGAACCCGATTCCAACTGTAAAATATGGTGGAGGTTCTGTGATGTTTTGGGGCTGTTTTTCCTCCAAAGAACCTGGAAACCTTGTTTGGGTACGTGACATCAGGGACTCCATGAAATACCAGGACATTTTAAATCAAAATCTGGCTGCCTCTGTCAGGAAACTAAAACTGGGTCGTCATTGGATCTTCCAGCAGGACAATCATCTGAAGCATATGTCCTAATCAATAGAAAAATGTATAGCTAACCACAGAATCAAGCTTCTGCCATGGCCATCTCCATTCCCTGACCTGAACCCCAGTGAAAACCTGTGGTGTGAGCTGAAGAGGAGAGTGCACTAGAGAGGGCCGAGGACCCTGGATGATCTAGAGAGATTGTGTAAAGAGGAATGACGTCAGATGCCCTGCTCTATATCTCCAACCTTATAAAATGTTATAGGAGAAAATTCAGAGCTGTTTTACTGGCATAATAGTGGCACATGTGTTTTTGTTGAAAATAATTGAGGAGGGATTTGTTCTTGTCTGAATAAATGTATTTCAATTCAAGGTTGGATTTTTTCTAATTTTTTCTGTGTAAGATGAAGTGACTTCACCAAAAAGTGAATTTTTTTCTAACCCTTTTTACTAATCTTTACAAAGGGGGCCAGTAATTGTGGAGGGCACAGTATATACCATTGGTAGACTTTATTCATTCAGATGGAGGATGTTGAGAAGAGGTGCATTTGGACATGTTTGCTTGTTAAAGGATTATTTCTTCAGGTGACTTTTTACTGCAAGCTGTGGTAATGGACAACTGATTTAAAAAAAAAAAATCACCCCTAGCTGAAGGATTTGGGATGTTCCTGTGAAGCAATAGCACATAAAAGCATTGGCTAACAAGGACACTGAAAGCTGAAAAGCATATTAGATTACCTGACCACAGAAACTGATATGGAGGGAGAGAGAGAGAAAGAATGGTAACAAAAATAGATTACGAGATCCAAAAAACAATGTTCTAGTGAACAGAGAAAAATTGGATATAAGTTAAACCTCAGGGACAGGAACATGCTGGAGTTATATCAGATAAGATAGGTCATGTCAAAATGACAGGACAGGAGGAACATCCTTGAACACACGTGATTACTCTGAAATGCTGGTTAAAATGAGTTGGATAACAAGAAAGAAGTGTGTGTGTGTGTGTGCGTGTGTGTGTGTTAGTTATCAGGGGTGGGTAGGGCCAGAAAGGGCTGGCTGCAATCCCTCCTTTCTCACTCGAGCAATCTGTAACTGATCACCGCTGAAAGGAGAGTGTTCTAAACAAGGAAGACAGGGTGGTGTTCATACACACCATGCACACAAGCAGCCTGGATTGCTGGCACTGTACATAGTGTGACCGCACTGTCCTGCATCTGCAGCTGGAGTAGAGAGTCATCAGGAAGAGAAATGAGGAACTAAAGGAGTAGGAGGCTCCAGATGTGGCAGATGTTCTGTACACTTTGGGAATCTCGTGCTCTTGGGAGGCTACAGTACTGTCATGGGAAACCCCATCAGCAAAAAGAAGGCAAAGGCCAATTTTATCACCAACCACCACCCAAGTAAAGTTAAGGCTTTCTGGAATTTTGGAAATGTGGACAAGTTAAAACCAGGTAGGAACAGATTGTAAAGTGTTTGTTTTGGGCTATTTTATTGACTTCTTCGCTTCCATTTTCCTTAGAAATAACAGTGTATTTGGTAAAGATAAGACAAGATAAGATCCATAATGAAGTCTGATCTCAGTCACCAAATAATTACCAGTCATTGGCAAATTATTTAAAAAAAATAACAGATATATCCAGAAATTAAAATGGGGGAGAACTTAATAGAAGACAAGGATTACTGAAAAACTAAATGTCTCATCATATGATTTAAGTCAAATGAAGATAAAACTCTAGTTTTACTCCATAATAATAATAATAATGCACTTTCATCACATTGTTGATGCCCATGACTGCAGTAGGGCTCATCGAATGCCATTGTGACTGAAAATTAGTGTAAACTAAGTTATAGCTGTTGTTAACACTTCAGAAACAAAGATAAGTAGTCACATTTTGATATTACTATAGTATATTCAGAGCATTTATTAAACCATATGATGATCGCAGTATATGGTATACCGAAACACCTCCTAGATTTGTATGCATGCTATCTGCAACGTGTGCAGCTTTTCCTATGCTTACACATCCTTAGTCAGCTTTACAAAAGGTAATACAGCATCTGCAGTACCACACAGGTATTCTATGGGATTACAATGCTTGTGATTAAAGTATTCAATAGTCTAGCCAAGAATTCTAAATATGTTATTATTCCTATACGAGTCAGTCGGGGACACGTGTGGCTGTGTTTTTCTTTAAACCCACCCAGTGTCCATCACTCAGACCATATCCTGTGCAACCAAATAAGAACCAACAAACATGTTTACACTTAGCAGCACTAAGGCTACTCACACTATAGTCTTGCTATCAAAGGTCCTGTTTGTTCTCTTTTGCCATGTCACTTTATTAGTCTTATTTACGAGGTGGTTTGTGTGTAAGTTGTTACTAGCTGTAATGTTTTAGCCCTATTCTTTCATAAATTTTCTGCTAGGACTCACTGTTTTCACAGTACATGTCACAACAATGATGTTTTTACCAAATATGTCATTATGAGAGAACATGTAGGAGAGCATCAGTGCTCAGAGATTGTGTGTGTAAAGAGCAGTGTGTGGAAAAACGTGGAGTGTTTCCTGTCTTTTCACCACTCTGTTTCCATGCAGTGTACTGTTTACTTAAGGGAAAAGTCTGATCTTTCAAATACACTCACCAAAACACTATTTATTAGTCTTAAAACAACAACAACAACAACAACAACAATAATAATAATAATAATAATAATAATCTCTGTTTAATGCCAGGCCCTGTAGGGTATAGTTGTGTTCCCTGCTTGTCTTTGTACTCTGCATAGCTAATCCTCATTCACACATGAGTGAACACATCACATAGCAAGGTCATGTCAATATGCATATATCATCATGTTCTTCCTGTCCATGCTTCAGAAAACAGAACATGTCCAGTGGTTTGATTTCCTGTAACGTCATCACTTTCAATGCTGTTAGGCTAATGATTGGCCTTTATCAGAGGTTGAATTTGTGTTAACCTTAATAAGTTCTTAATGATGACAGATGACTTTTCAAGGTCATGATCAACATTAGGAACACTAACTGCTGGCATTTTATCATTATTTATGGCTTTAGTTAATGCTATATGGTTTTTTGATTTCATAAAATCAGTGAAATTTAGTTCCCTCTGAAATTTGGTCATTGTGATATGTTTATTTCTACAATATCTAAAAAAAAAAAAAACACACACACACACACACACACACACACAAAACAAAACAGGCCATTCTGTGGCTTTGAGGGGATTCCCTAACAAATAATGTGCATGAAATCACTCACTTCACGTGGTCAAGCAGACAGAAGTCCAGTGTGTGCATGCACAGGTTTACCTTCTTTTTCTTCTTCTTTTCCTTCTTCTTTTGGGTTTTACGGCAGCTGGCATCCAGTGTTGCATTACTACCATCTACAGGTTTACCTTGACCGTGCAGGTGACAGTTACATCATTCTGTTGCTAAACGAACAGCTGATCACACCGAGGCGCTCGCTGACCACCAATATTTATTAGTTTGGTCCTGCGTTTCCTTTCCTTCACAACATAATGTCTTTTCTTCTCGCTTTCCATTACTCTAGTCGGTCTTTCACGTTTCATTCACGTCCTCCATTTTTCTCTCCTGTTTCAAATTTGTATCCCACAATGCCTTGCGTGAACGGGGAAAGCCCACCAGGTGATGCATGATGTAGTATCTTGAATTGTGTCATGGTGAAGCAAGAAAAAATTAGTGGAGAATTCATCAATTTTTCTATTTAAAAAAAAAACTAATAAAATTGGAAGTCTGTGATTCGAATTCAGTAGCTTTCGGTCCACTAAACAAAAATAATTGGGTGTCAGGGAAAATTATTTTTATGACCTACACTTGAAAATCTGAAAGTCAGTCTAACTTTAACGTTAATGCACCATGAAATTAAGATATTAATTAACAGTAGGAAATTATAGCAAAATTAACACCAGTATTCAATGATGTTTGATCATCTGAAATGACTAATATTTATTCCATAAGCTCATAATAATACACCATTATACCATCATGCATGAATTAATTGACATAACTATTCATTGACTGTGAATTCATTACTATGTTCCTAGTCATGGATGAAATAAACATGAGCTAATTACAAGGTTTGTTATTTAGTTACTAATTAAACAAACATAAAACGTCTTAAGTACCTTATTCACATGTACAGTGTAGTAATGCTGATTTATTAGTTTAACTAACATTTCCCATTATCTCTGACTCATCCTTATCCTCAGTATGCACAGAGAGGAGACCTTGAATACATATGGGAGAGGTTTACTGCCTTCTACCAGGAAGCCAGAGAGAAATATGAGGACACATAGATGTGATCAGATGGATTTTTTTTTGCAAGGTTCAGATGATGTGCCAGTACTGAAATAAGCCACTATAAAAGACCATCATTGAGATTGCATCTTCTCCAGATACACAAATGACTTCTGCAGGATGTAATACAGATTCAACTGATGAACCTGAATTATATGTAAAACATCTCTACATTTGCTTGAACATGTTAAGGAAAGCAAATGTATTCACCAGTTTATGGGACACATGCACATCTGAAACAGTTCTGAGTAAACCATTAAGGCAAGACACTAGTCCTTATTGCTCAGTCTTTAAGTGCTATTGCTTTTAAAAGCAAAACCTTATTGCAAGGTTTTATAGGTGATATGAGCACCCATGTGCATTACCAGAGTGGGATGCCACAAGGGATGTTTCCAGGCACTTAAAGTAAGTTAAGCTATGATAAGCATGTTTTAAATGCAATCTTAAGTAAAGGCACTTTCTTTCATTGATTTTATTTTAAGGTGTTGACTGCAAAGTCATCTGAAATTTTTACATTTTTTATTGTGCATGGCATTTTCCTTTGTCCCACAAGAACATTGTGATCATTTTGATGTGCTGAGGGTTGCTTTTCTCCATTTTGGGACCATTTTCCCAGACATGTCAACCTTTAGTTACCCATGCCCTTACAAAATCTGTACTTTTCCCTTACATACACCCATGAGCCTTTATACACGAGAAAAAATTCCAATATATAATCCAAAGCACCGATTGTTTTATTCCACATTATACACTCCTATTGTAACAGGCATATTTATCACACTGCATCAAGTTAAAGGGATCAAATAAGCATGTACTGAATAAAAAGAAATTTTAGATCCCAGAGAAAACAACTGAATTAAAAAGGACTATATGTATAGTCAAATAAACAGTTATCTACTAAAGAGAATGACTGAACTATAAACTTAATTATTTAATATACATTGTATCAGTAATACCAGAATTATTGATGTAAATTTTGCAAATAAAATGTATTAATATTAAATAGTTCATAAAAATTACACAAAGTTCTATTTGACAAGTGTTGACATCACCTACAATATTACATTCCACCAAAGAAAATTACTTGAAATATAACAGCAGTACTAAGTAGGTATGTTAATTAAAATAGTAGGTTACATGTAATAAATTATATATAATCATGTCAAACAGTAAATGAAGGTTAGTAAAAGTTCCATGTGAGAAAAAAGTGTTGACACCACAAGAAAATTTTCTCGGAGTAACGGAAAAAATCTCTGATACAAAGCGTAATTTTCCATATGAAAATCAGTGCACGCCGTATTAGCCAAAAATTTGCATTTTCCCGTACAAAATATGGGGAAACCGTAGAACTTGACATGTATGTTTTCCTACCTCTTGAGGTAAAAAATATGGCCCTACGGAAACAGCTGAACATGAGGAGCTTGAACTAATTAGCATAATTATGGAACTGCATCATACCAAGATGACGATGCGTGGAAAACATTGTGACTCTGCACTGACCTCAGAGAGTTTTGAGTCATAGGTATGTAATTTGTGGTTGACATTTGCGAATAGATCTGTGAAAAAAGATGAATATATCTTTTCTCTGTTACTGCTTTTGTGTTATTGTTTCTTTCTCTGTAAGATCAAAACATCAGGTATATAACTCCATACTCGCTACCATGGAGTTGAGCCCATGCATTCTAAGGCTAAGATAGCTAAGTGCTAGCTAGAATGATTTAGTTATCTGTCCAGAAAAATGACATGCCATCTAACCTTGCTCTATCTTGCAGTTGCACTTAAAGTCAGGCTTTCCTTTTCTTTTTCACTGGCGGGAGAGCGGAGTCCGCCATGTTTGCCCACACCGACTTGTTTTGGTTAAAAGTAGGTCAAACATGCCCCACGGTAGTCACATGATATTGTTGCTCACTCACTTTGGCAATCTCTGGAATCATAAAATGCGGGACGCTTTTTATCTCGGCAAAACATTTACATACGGGATACATGGTGTGTGCAGCAGCGAAACATTTCGAAACTCCAACAGCAATGCAAATAGAACATTTTTGCCCAGAATTCAACTTTGCAGTCAGAAACTTTATTTACAAATGCAGTATTCAGTATACCCAAAAGATTGCCAGTATTACAGCTTATGACAAACTGAGAAAGAGAGAGAGTTTCCTGAAGATTGACTTTTCAATAGAAACACAAAGAAAGTGTTATTTTGGAGAAAATCTTCCAGACCAGTCTGATTAAATCCCAGTGCCCGTGTGTGGTCTGCATTATAACATTCCTCACAATCCAAATTCAGGAATTTGACTTGCTCAAAATCCTCCTGAAAATCTCTCTGGTTAGCGCCATAATATAGTGCAGTGTTTAATATCTCAGTAAATATTAAAACCCCTGTAACAACATGCCTTTTTTCTCCACATACGCAGTCATAAGATTTTGTGTGACTCCAACTGAGAGCCTGCTGTTTGTCACTATTCTGACCTTTATTTATCTCCAGTCTAAAAGCATATCACTGTAAAAAATGTCCGTAGAATTAACAGTGAATTTATGTAAAATCATGACATAAAAAAACTGTAAATACAAAAACAATGAAGCAGTGTGTAATTTACATCAATATACTGTAAAACTCCTAACCAAATACCACTGTTAATTTAACAGTAAGAAAATGTTGAATTGATCATATTTTTTGTAGAATTTACAAATTGTTGTAGTTTAAACACAGACAAACTGTAATACTAAAACAGAATGTGATAGTTAAAATTACATCATTGCCCTGTTAAAAAAATTTAAAAAATGGCCACTGTTGTGGCTCAGTCGACTAAGGTGCCATACCATGAGCCTAGGGACCCGGGTTCAATTCCGACCCAAGGTCATTTCCCAATCTCTCTCCAGCTCATTTCCTGTCTCTACACTGTCCTATCCAATAAAGGTGAAAAAAGCCCCCCCCAAAAAAATATCTGTCTAGTAGATCATTTGCTTGTAACCGTTTTGAATCATTGTTTATTGTACAATGAATATCCGTAAAATTAACAGTTATGTATTGATTATTGTACATTGAATACCTGTAAAATTTACATTTAGTTATCATTAATTGTACATGGAATCCCAGTGAAATGTACAAGTTATTCTGTAATGTTGTTTACATTTCCCTGTATTTTTAACAGGATTATTCTGGCAACCACAGCTGCCAGTGTTTTTCCGTAAAAACAACGGATTTTTTTTTTACAGTGTGACTTGAACAACAAATTTACACATGATGCAATGCTCTACTGAGGTCTACTGATGCTCTCTCATGGGCCTATTCTTCAAAATGCCTTATTAAACATATTTAATACTGTTAAATGTGTGACACAAATGGCCAGCCAGACACTGACTGTGAGAAATGCTCACTGAGAAACCAGCTGGACTGAGGCCGGCTCTTAACCATGGAAATGCATTCAAGAATGAGAACGCCTACTGGTTAATGTGTTTTGCAATTCATGATCCCTTTTAATGAATGTTTAAAATCAGCAAGTTCCCCACAAAGATAAAAACATTTTGTATTTTCCCACCTGTGATAAACCCAACCCCAGAAAACTCTTGGATCCTCATAATAAGTCACTAAAGTTAGGTTTTAACAGGATATAACTAATAATCCAAATAAAGAAGGCTAATGTATAACAGAATAGTCAGAGGCTTATTCACTCAAGGATCTTAATGAGCTTAATTAGACAATACAGAGAGGAAAACATGTCCAGCTTACTGCAGCTCTAAGAGAAAGCAAGAAAGCTTTATTATACAGTAATTTGCTTTTACTACTTTGATTACTTTGATTATTACTTTTGATTATAGACAGTTCACCAATGTTTTTTCCCCTTCAATCCCTACAACCACTTTCTTTTTGTGAGTTGAGGACAATGGACGGCTCAGGGTGAACAGCTGTCCTCGTTTTGCCATTGGATGTGTTCACAAAGCACAGACAGATAAACAGTAGTCATTAGAGGGTGTTTCTTGTGCTGCTTGGTAATGAGGCTGGCCTTGACCTGGACCATTGCAATACAACAGTATGTTTTAGTTAACATTTTTCCAGATAAGGTTCATGGTTGTTAATGATAAAATATTTTTTTTTATCTCTGTCTAGTGTCCTTGTGTTTTAACTTGCATAAAGACAAAATCTGCAGTGTGTGTGTGTGTGAGATTCTCTGGTTAGTCAATGCAAAAGATTAAGAATTGAGAATAAAGGGGGGAAAGGTGCAGGGTAATGCTACGACTGATATTTCATTATGTTGTAGAAAAATAATATGGTTATGTTCTTTAAAAACAGTTTGGAAGTTCATCCTTTATGACTGATGAAAAAGAAAAAAACATAATAATTACATTCATGTTAAACAAGTGCTGAAATGAACACTGAGTACAAAAAGGCATTTATTAGAGCGGGGGTGGGGGGAATTAAAAGTTTTCTATCTTTTACAATTTTTGTATTATTCCTAAATGTCCATAAAAACACCACAAGTGATTGTACTCTGAAAATGATGCCAATATATGTTTAATAAGCTGTCGTGTCTTTTTCTGCTTCTTGAACGCACACATTTTTACTTTTACATTTTTAAAGAGTATAAGGCCTGCAGTTGGACGATTGATGAAAAATTTATATTCCACACAAAATTGGTGGGGGGGAATGCAGAGATTTATTTTCTGCTCCAGGCCCTTTTCACTGCAGTTTTAAGGTTATTCAGTTTGCTTGTGTGCTTACTGCATCCCAAGTCACATTCTAGTGTAATAAATAATATATCAAATTTGTTAACTACCATCTGTTACCACTTTTGGGGGGACGTGAGGTTGTTGGGGCTTGGAGGTTGGATGGGAGGAGGGTTGTTGGGCATGTTCTGTATGTTGATTGACAGCCCTGCACAGTAAGTTACTCAAATGAATGCTTAGTGTGATGTACATAAATGCAGTCACTTTGAACGATTTAGTAATTTTTAACTTTTCTCTGCACTAAACTGAAGAAACTACACTGGATACAAGACTATTTTCTATATAACTTCTACTCTCTCTCTCTCTCTCTCTCATTCATATATATATAAATATATATATCATCTCATCTCATTATCTCTAGCCACTTTATCCTGTTCTACAGGGTCGCAGGCAAGCTGGAGCCTATCCCAGCTGACTACGGGCGAAAGGCAGGGTACACCTTGGACAAGTCGCCAGGTCATCACAGGGCTGACACAGACAACCATTTACACCTACGGTCAATTTAGAGTCACCAGTTAACCTAACCTGCATGTCTTTGGACTGTGGGGGAAACCGGAGCACCCGGAGGAAACCCACGCGGACACGGGGAGAACATGCAAACTCTGCATAGAAAGGCCCTCGCCGGCCACTGGGCTCGAACCCGGACCTTCTTGCTGTGAGGCGACAGCGCTAACCACTACACCACCGTGCTGCCCATATATATATATATATATATATATATATATACACACACACACACACAGTGGATATAAAAAGTGTACACACCCCGTTAAAATGATCGGTTTTTCTGATGTAAAAAAAAATGAGACCACGATAAATAATTTCAAAACTTTTCCCACCTTTAATGTGACCTATAATCTGTAAAACAAACAAATCTGTTTGGGGGAAAACATGAAAAATAAAAATTGTACAATAAGCTGGTTGCATAAGTGTGCACACCCTTAAACTAATACTTTGTTGAAGCACCTTTTGATTTAATTACAGCATTCGGTCTTTTTGGGTTCATGCCTACCATCAATTAAACTGACTCTGATTAACCTCAAATAAAGTTCAGACATTTACTCAGTTGCATCCTCCAGCAAAAGCCAGGGTTCGCAGAGAGCTTACAAAGCTTCAAAGGGATCTCATTGTTGAAAGGTATCAGTCAGGAGAAGGGTACAAAATTTTTTCCACGGCATTAGATATACCATGGAGCATAGTGAAGACAGTCATCAAGAAGTGGAGAAAATATGAGATAACAGTGACATTACCGAGAACTGGACGTCCCTCCAAAACTGATGAAAATACGAGATGAAAACTGGTCAGGGAGGCTGCCAAGAGGCCTACAGCAACACTGAAGGAGCTGCAGGAATTTCTGGCAAGTACTGGTTGTGTACTACATGTGACAACAATCTCCTGTATTCTCCATATGTCTGGACTATGGGGTAGGGTAAAAGAGAAACATCCAGGCCCGGCTAAAAAATACATCAACTCTCCCAAAAGCATGTGGGAAAATGTGTTATGGTCTGATGAAACCAAGGTTGAACTTTTTGGCCACAATTCCAAAAGGTATGTTTGGCACAGGGCGGCACGGTGGTGTAGTGGTTAGCGCTGTCGCCCAGCTTGCCTGCGACCCTGTAGAACAGGATAAAGCGGCTAGAGATAATGAGATGAGAGATGAGATTTAAATATTAGTCTCATAATTCAAAAGTGTACAATAATATTCCCCATTTTAAAAAAATGTATTCAGACAATTTTAGGGCGGCACGGTGGTGTAGTGGTTAGCGCTGTCGCCTCACAGCAAGAAGGTCCGGGTTCGAGCCCCGTGGCCGGCGAGGGCCTTTCTGTCGGGAGTTTGCATGTTCTCCCCGTGTCCGCGTGGGTTTCCTCCGGGTGCTCCGGTTTCCCCCACAGTCCAAAGACATGCAGGTTAGGTTAACTGGTGACTCTAAATTGACCGTAGGTGTGAATGTGAGTGTGAATGGTTGTCTATGTGTCAGCCCTGTGATGACCTGGCGACTTGTCCAGGGTGTACCCCGCCTTTCGCCCGTAGTCAGCTGGAATAGGCTCCAGCTTGCCTGCGACCCTGTAGAACAGGATAAAGCGGCTAGAGATAATGAGATGAGACATTAATTTTAAATATCTAATTCTTTTTCAGTTTTGGATTAAACCTACTTAACTCAAGTAACCAGTCTAATAAACTATTAACTCTAAGACCTCAATAATAAATAAAATGTAATGGTGGGTTGTGATTGCCAGCACTGTAGCACTGATAAGCCTTGCTGAGCATTATCAGTGGCCTTGGGGTTGGGTTTGGGTTTGTTTTTATAGCGTTCCAGCTTAACAGAGATGGGGAAGTTATCACATTGAGCAGTGACTAATATTTAAGGAATAAAACACGACAGAGTATGCTGTTGTAGGTAATCAATGATGTGATCACGTGTGTGTTTTATTCCTGTTTTACTACAGTAATTTTTTAAATTTATTTATTAAAGAATATGGATGATAGTTACTTATTGCTAACACTGGAGACTGCACTCTTATACGGTGGCATGCAAAAGTTTGGACACCCTTACTGAAAATGTCTGTTACTGTGGAATGGTTAAGTGAGCAGAAGATGAACTGATCACCAAAAGGCATAAAGGTAAAGACGACACATTTCTTTTGAGCGTTTTCTGCAAGATTTGTGTATTATTTTTGTTTTGTACAATTGGAGAGTGAAAAAAGAAAAGGAACACCATGCGAAAGTTTGGGCACCCCAATACATTTGAGTTCTCAGGTAACTTTTACCAAGGTTCCAGACCTTAATTAGCTTATTGAGCTGTGGCTTGTTCAAATTCTTTGTTAGGAAAGGTCAGATGATGCAGATTTCAAAGCTGTATAAATTCTCTGACTCCTCAAACTTGTCCCTAAAATCAACAGCCATGGGCTCCTCTAAGCAACTCCCTCGCATTCTGAATAATAAAATAATTGATGCTCACAAAGCAGGAGAAGGCTACAAGAACATAGCAAAGTGTTTTCAGGTAGCTGTTTCCTCAGATCGTAATGTTATTAAGAAATGGCAGTTAACAGAAACAGTGGAGATCAAGGTGAGGTCTGGAAGATGAAAACTTTCTGAAAGAACTGCTTGTTGGTTTGCTAGAAAGGCAAATAAAAACCCCTGTTTGACTGCAAAAGACCTTCAGAAAGATTTAGCAGACCCTGGAGTAGTGGTGCGCTGTTCTACTATGCAGCGACACCTGAACAAATATGACCTTCATGGGAGAGTCATCTGAAGAAAACCGTTCCTGCGTCCTAACTACAAAATTCAGCGTCTAAAGTTTGCAAATGAACATCTAAATAAGCCTGATGCATTTTGGAAACAAGTCCTGTGGACTGATGAAATCAAAATAGAACGTTTTGGCCACAATGTGCAAAGGTATGTTTGGAGAAAAAAGGGTGCCAAATTCCAGGAAAAGAACACCTCTCCAACTCTGAAGCACGGGTGTGGATTGATCATGCTTTGGGGTTGTGTTGCAGCCAGTGGCACAGGGCACATTTCACTGGTCGAGGGAAGCATGGATTTGAATAAATACCAGCAAATTCTGGAAGCAAACATCACACCACCTATAAAAAAGTTGAAGTTAAAAAGAGGACGGGTCCTACAATAAGACGATGATCCAAAACACACCTCAAAATCTACAATGGAATACCTCAAGAGGCACAAGCTGAAGTTTTTGCCATGGCCCTCACAGTCCCCTGACCTAAACATCACTGAAAATCTGTGGATAGATCTCAAAAGAGCAGTGCATGCAAGACAGCCCAAGAAACTTGTAGAACTGGAAGCTTTTTGCAAGGACGAATGTGTGAAAATCCCCCAGGTAAGAACTGAAAGATTATTAGCTGGCTACAAAAAGTGTTTAAGGGCGGCACAGTGGTGTAGTGGTTAGCGCTGTCGCCTCACAGCAAGAAGGTCCTGGGTTCGAGCCCCGGGGCCGGCGAGGGCCTTTCTGTGTGGAGTTTGCATGTTCTCCCCGTGTCCGCGTGGGTTTCCTCCGGGTGCTCCGGTTTCCCCCACAGTCCAAAGACATGCAGGTTAGGTTAACTGGTGACTCTAAATTGACCGTAGGTGTGAACGTGAGTGTGAATGGTTGTCTGTGTCTATGTGTCAGCCCTGTGATGACCTGGCGACTTGTCCAGGGTGTACCCCGCCTTTCGCCCATAGTCAGCTGGGATAGGCTCCAGCTTGCCTGCGACCCTGTAGAAGGATAAAGCGGCTAGAGATAATGAGATGAGATGAGAAAAAGTGTTTACAAGCTGTGATACTTGCCAAAGGGGGTGTTACTAGGTACTAACCATGCAGGGTGCCCAAACTTTTGCTCGGTCCCTTTTCCTTTTTTGTCATTTTGAAAATGTAAAATATGAAAATAAAAAAATTGTTTTTGCTTAAAATATAAAGGGAATGAGTCATCTTTAACTTTATGATTTTGGAGATCATTTCATCTTCAACTTGCTTAACTGTTCACAGTAACAGCAATTTTGACCAGGGTGCCCAAACTTTTGCATACCACTGTACCAATTTTTTATTTATTAAGCTTAAATTATGTGGACCATCCACCATACAAGTCTCTCGAATTACCTGTTACTATCGAAATGATAATGTATTCAAATGACCACATTAATATATGTAAACCTGTGGTTTGAATTACAGTGGGCATTACTGTCAGAGCTGCTGTTATAGAAAATGAATTCATACTTTCTGACCAGTCAGATTCAAAGATTCAACAGTGATGTTAAATAAACAGTATGAATACACATAACAGAAACCACTTGTTTTTAGAATGATATTTAGAAATATCAGCTGGATCTTTTGTGGATGAAGAAAAGAGAATGATTGCTTAGCTCCAGATGAAGGTTTCTAATACAAAGCCCTCTGTGCCGGCTGTAATGATGCCCAGAGTAGCTGCTTCCTTTCCTCCATTAGGCACAAATTGAGTTAAGATATTAGACTCCAGGAGACGAGACAAGCACCAATTCATGATCATTTGAGCATTTATACCCAGTTGAATCATGCCCTCACACTGACAAAGCAGATCTCCTTTTTTAAACATCTCCACCCTGAAAATATAACTAAAATATATCTATTTTATTTATGAAATGTAATCTAACTCCAAATCTCTTGCTGTCTGCAGCTCTAGTGAAGCACAGCATTACTGGAAAACTCTTGATTTAGTGTTTTATAAATGGTGAGAGGTGACTAAGGGAAATTCGGATGTTAAGGATCATTTGCTTTTCACTTTTTCTCACATCTCATGTCATTAGCTTTGCTGACTCCTGAAAGTCAAACCTGCAGTTTGCACGTTTCTCAGCATCACCAGCTCACCCTGCTTACCTGTGAATGTCAAAATGATGAGTCCAGAAACAAGGAAATCTAAAAAAAAAAGTTGAGTTCCTAACTTTGAACAATCAGAAGCTTAATAAAAGAGTGATGAGTGTTTTAACAGCATTTTGTATTGATTCATTTATCTTTAGTATAGAGGATTTCGACGTGACGTCACAGGTCACGTGACGCCCCGGTGTCCGCCATTTTGAAGGTCAAGCTAGCTAATGTCAACAACAGTAGCTAGTATGTTACTGTAGCAATGTTTACGTTCAGTCATTTGGATGACTGTTAAAACCTTTCAGTCTCAAGTTTTTCCTTTACTGTATTTACTAGTTTACTGAGCTAGCGCGCTCGGGCAGGCTGGGAGCGAGCGCGCTAGCTCGGGCAGGCTGGGAGTGAGTGCGCTAGCTCGGGCAGGCTGGGAGCTAGCGCGCTCGCTCCCAGCCTGCCCGAGCACGCTAGCTCCCAGCCTGCCCGAGCGCACTAGCTCCCAGCCTGCCCGAGCTAGCGCGCTCGCTCCCAGCCTGCCCGAGCGCGCTAGCTCAGTAAACTAGTAAATACAGTTGTTGACATTAGCTAGTGCTAACAGCTAGCTGCTAGTGCACTGCTACAACTACACCGACCCTAATAATACAGTTTTTGGTCATTGCCTGGTAACAGCAAATTTATAACGGGCCATGTGTCAACAGACTAAGAAGTTATTTCAATGACATTTAATAACATTTTGTTTATCCTGAGGACCGAAAGTAAATGAAAATGTGAACAAACCTTAGCTGTAATAAGATGGCGACCACCGGCTCCAGGGACGACCCGCTGATGTAGGCATGTTACCCAGCCTGGTTTTTAACGACATAGGTATACAGATCATGTGGGCCGAAGTCAGGTAAAGACGAGGGCTTCGTGTACTTCCGTACGTCAGTGAACAATCCTGGTGGAAGCAGGTAAACGTCGTTCTCTAAGCCTGCTAACCTCAATTTTTGCAAATACCTCTCCCTCTGCTCACCCTGTAAATGCCCTACGTCGCTGGATAGTGAAGGTGTTTTCTGCATCTCACTCCTTTTTCTTTTATGTTTTTTCCCTGGTATTTCCCACACGCCTGACTGCAGGTCAGGAAGATCACCAGCGCTGCAAAGCCAGAAAAAGATAGCCTGGTAACGTGTACGGATCACGTACACCAGCATCATTGATTTTCTGGTGATATTGCTTCTTACTCGCGTCATCCAGGCCGGATAAAATACTCGACAATGAGACTTCGTTATGATCAACAGTGTATTGCTACCGGTAGTCGCCATATTTGTGACCGTCAAAATGGCGCCGGCTACTTGTTGACATGGCAACGGTCACGTGGGTCGAAAACCTCTATAGACGTTATCCTGGGAAACACTAGATGCAAGGCAGGAATAGTCACACACACACACATACACACACACACACACACACACACACATTTTGTAGACTTTGCAAACACAGAAAGCTCAGGATTGAACCCAAATGCTTGAATAAGGTTGTATGTGATACCATGTGATCTAAAGCTCTGATAAATCTGATGCATTGATTCAGGTTTATTTTTATGTCCTGAGACAAAGCAAAGTGCAAATGTAGTTGTAGATCAGTAAAATATTTCTTCAGCACAGTCTGGTAACACAGTGCTCTCTGTGTCAAGGAATCTCCATTGAGTGGAGTACATATTAACCAGGGGCCCTGAAAATTGCTGGTCATCACAACCATTTGGATGAAAAATTTCCCCTCATTAGAATCATCTCCACAAGCTGGGGTGAAATGAGATATTTTACAGTTTACTTTACTGTTTTCCCTCATGTTTTAGTGAACAGGTTCAAGAAGTTATTGTATGACAGATGAAAAAGACAAACCAGGAAAATAAAAACTTGTTTAAAGTTTATTTAAAGGGGTAGTGCTGAGATTAGTTTACTTGAGCAAATGTGAATTTGATGCTTTCTGTGGGTTTACAAATGGATGCCGGTTGATTGTGCTTCATCAGAGGAGCAAATAAAAAGGAAAAAAAAAGCTAATCTGATTAGTTTTAGGTTGATCACTATGGCTTTTTAGCAAACATGAGCCATAATGTGTGTGTGTGTGTGTGTGTGTGTGTGTGTGTGTCCGTTCCCTGGATAAGAATCACACCATGGCCATTAGCCATGAATATATCTATCATCAGTGTTAACAAGGGAAGCTTACACATCAACACATACTCACACACAAAATGGAAAGAGAGGTTCTGTTTCTCATTAGCATAACTGGGTGAATTTAATTTTCCTCTGCTTCTCCAAGTAGCAAAGAGTCACCATATTTTGCCAAGAGCTCATGGGTCACATGAGAGGTTTTTTTTTTTACTCTCAGATATCCAGGAATGTAGACTGTTTTAGAGTGCATGCAGTATTTTTGGTCCAAACTACTTTTATACTAGACTTGGTTGAACTGATATAATTGTCTGATTGCCTGTAAACATAAACAACAATTAATAATTAATATTCTAACTTTTTGGACCAGAAAAAGAAACATAATGGACAGGGAAGAAAACAGCAACAAACGCAAGAACGTTGTCATTCCCTACATTTCTGGACTATCTGAGAAACTCAGGAGGATTTTCTACAAGCACAACATCCCTGTACACTTCAGACTCAGTAACACTCTGAGGCAGAAATTGGTCCACCCTGAGGACAGAATACCCAGACACAAACAGGATAGTGTCTCATCTCATCTCATTATCTCTAGCCGCTTTATCCTTCTACAGGGTCGCAGGCAAGCTGGAGCCTATCCCAGCTGACTACGGGCGAAAGGCGGGGTACACCCTGGACAAGTCGCCAGGTCATCACAGGGCTGACACATAGACACAGACAACCATTCACACTCACATTCACACCTACGGTCAATTTAGAGTCACCAGTTAACCTAACCTGCATGTCTTTGGACTGTGGGGGAAACCGGAGCACCCGGAGGAAACCCACGCGGACACGGGGAGAACATGCAAACTCCACACAGAAAGGTCCTCGCCGGCCCCAGGGCTCGAACCCAGGACCTTCTTGCTGTGAGGCGACAGCGCTAACCACTACACCACCGTGCCGCCCACAGGATAGTGTAATGTAGGCAATTCAATGCAGTGAGGAATGCATAGACCTGTACATTGGGGAAACGAAACAACCGCTTCATAAGTGCATGGCTCAACACAGGAGAGCCAGTTCTTCAGGCCAGGACTCTGCAATCTATCTTTATCACAATAACAAAGGACACTCATTTCAGGACTGCAATGTATGCATTTTAGGCCCTGTCCACACGGCAATGGATTCAGGTGAATCCGATACAATTGTTTATCGTTTCGGCCTGGCGTCCACACGGCACCGGCGTTTTGGGTGCCCCAAAACGCAATCTTTTGAGAACGGGTCCCAGAGTGGAAAGATCTGGTAACGTTGCCGTTGCGAAGTCGTCTGGATGAGTAGAACGGATTTGTTTATGATGACGTCACAACCAATGACTGTGAGTGCTTCACGCCGGGTAGAAGTGTAACGAATTCGATGCGAGTTGTCAACAAATCCTATAACTTGGTTCATGAAATGCGCTTACAAAATATTTTCACTGTGAATATTTATTGTGTAATGGTGCAAAGTGAGAGAGAGAGAGAATAGCCCTTAGGGCAGAGTCAATCCCGCCAGCAAAAATAGGGAAAAAAAAGGAGCGATCTCACCTCTTCAGATGTTGGTTTAAGTCCTACAATACATTCCTCAAAAAGGGCGTAGAAGAACAAATTAATCTATCAACGTGTAGCATTCAATTTATTCCGGACCATTAAAGACGCCGCCTTCCGCGTAGAATCATACGTCATCCTCGCCGCCATATTGGATGGGTCAAAGCAGAGAATAAAGATGCCTCATTCATGTGCTGCGTTTAACTGTACCAACAGGTTTACCGTCCAAACGAGATCACATGGGATTACCTTTCACAGGTGAGACTGGAAAAATACTTTTCATTGTATTTGGTCATTATAATGTAATTTTACGAACAGATTTTTCTGACTTTGTGGCTAATATGAAGTCTCGCGCATAAAAGTTTATGCGCATGCGTCCTTACTTCTTCTATTGTTCTGGTGTCTCCGAAGGGACCGTCTTACAGCGCCCCTAGAGGTGTGGCATGTGTATTGCATCGTTTTCAGCAAGCGTTGCGTTGCCATATGGACCTGATATTTTACTGATCGTTGCCCATTTGGACGCGATATTTTTTTAAATAACATCTCGTTGCCGTTGTCGTGTGGATGTAGCCTTAGACAGAGAAGACCAGTGGTTTGAAAGAGGAGTAAAAGAAGCCATCTTCGTCAACCTGGAATGACCATCACTGAACAGAGGAGGTGGTCTGAGGCCCTGTCCACGCGGCAACGGATTCAGGTGACTCCGATACAATTGCTTATCGTTTAGGCCTGGCGTCAACATGACACCGGCATTTTGGGTGCCCAAAACGCAATCTTTTTGAGAACGGGTTCCAGAGTGGAAAGATCTGGCAACGGCGCCGTTGCGAAGTCGTCTGGATGAGTAGAACGGATTTGTTTACGATGATGTCACAACCACATGACTGTGAGTGCTTCACGCTGGGTAGAAGTGTAACGAACTCGATGCGAGTTGTCAACAAATCCTATAACTTGGTTCATGAAACGTGCTTACAAAATATTTTCACTGTGAATATTTATTGTGTAATGGTGCAAAGTGAGAGAGAGAGAGAGACTCTGCCCTTAGGGCAGAGTCAATCCCGCCAGCAAAAATAGGGAAAAAAAGGAGCGATCTCACCTCTTCAGATGTTGGGTTTAAGTCCTACAATACATTCCTCAAAAAGGGCATAGAAGAGCAAATTAATCCATCAACGTGTAGCATTCAATTTATTCCGGACCATTAAAGACGCCGCCTTCCGTGTAGAATCATATGTCATCCTCGCCGCCATATTGGATAGGTCAAAGCGGAGAATAAAGATTCATGTGCTGCGTTTAACTGTACCAACAGGTTTGCCGTCCAAACGAGATCACATGGGATTACCTTTCACAGGTGAGAAACAACAAATTAATCCATCAACGTGTAGCATTCAATTTATTCCGGACCATTAAAGACGCCGCCTTCCGCGTAGAATCATACGTCATCCTCGCCGCCATATTGGATAGGTCAAAGTGGAGAATAAAGATTAGCTGCGTTTAACTGTACCAACAGGTTTGCCATCCAAACGAGATCACATGGGATTACCTTTCACAGGTGAGACTGGAAAAATATTTTTCATTGTATTTGGTCATTATAATGTAATTTTACGAACAGATTTTCCTGACTTTGTGGCTAATATGAAGTCTCGCGCATAATAGTTTATGCGCATGCGTCCTTACTTCTTCTATTGTTCTGGTGTCTCCGAAGGGACCGTCTTACAGTGCCCCTAGAGGTGTGGCATGTGTATTTCATCGTTTTCAGCAAGCGTTGCGTTGCCATATGGACCTGATATTTTACTGATCGTTGCCCATTTGGATGCGATATATTTTTAAATAACATCTCGTTGCCGTTGTCGTGTGGATGTAGCCTGAGACACCACTTATTAGCCACCTACAATACAGTCCTTGGCACACTTCCCAGAAAACTGAATACACATCCACACCAAGACTCAACTGACATCAGTGACTCACATGATGGCAGAGAGAGCCAACGACCCACAGATCACCATAACAACCCTCTAGGCTGCTAACACCGTTCACACCCGGCCCCCAGGGATCTGCACCTACAGGATGACTCAATGACCCGTGTCACCTCAATGACTCTCCTTAGGGTTGCGTTTGGTCCACTAGAGGATAAATACCTGGAACTCACCACTAGTCAGACAGAACTGTAGAAGCCTTTCAGATGAGAGGTGAAATGTCTTCAAGAATTTCAAGCAAGTCCAGCTGCCTTCTTTAGCACCTATGGTTTACTATGACCTGGATGACTGAGAACCTTCACAGACATATTCTAGCTTTATCCAGTTAGTCAGATCTGTAATTCACTCACAGACCACAGCTATGAGCATGTCATTTTGTTTTATTTATATTATTTTCAGACAGCTGATGATGCTTTTACAGTGGTGCTTGAAAGTTTGTGAACCCTTTAGAATTTTCTATATTTCTGCATAAATATGACCTAAAACATCTTCAGATTTTCAAACAAGTCCTAAAAGTAGATAAAGAGAACCCAGTTAAACAAACGAGACAAAAATATTATACTTGGTCATTTATTTATTGAGGAAAATGATCCAATATTACATATCTGTGAGTGGCAAAAGTATGTGAACCTCTAGGATTAGCCATTAATTTGAAGGTGAAATTAGAGTCAGGTGTTTTCAATTAATGGGATGACAATCAGGTGTGAGTGGGCACCCTGTTTTATTTAAAGAACAGGGATCTATCAAAGTCTGATCTTCACATGTTTGTGGAAGTGTATCATGGCACAAACAAAGGAGATTTCTGAGGACCTCAGAAAAAGCCTTGTTGATGCTCATCAGGCTGGAAAAGGTTACAAAACCAACTCTAAAGAGTTTGGACTCCACCAATCCACAGTCAGACAGATTGTGTACAAATGGAGGAAATTCAAGACCATTGTTACCCTCCCCAGGAGTGGTCGACCAACCACGATCACTCCAAGAGCAAGGCGTGTAACAGTCAGCGAGGTCACAAAGGACCCCAGGGTAACTTCTAAGCAACTGAAGGCCTCTCTCACATTGGCTAATGTTAATGTTCATGAGTCCATCATCAGGAGAACACTGAACAACAATGGTGTGCATGGCAGGGTTGGAAGGAGAAAGCCACTGCTCTCCAAAAAGAACATTGCTGCTCGTCTGCACTTTGCTAAAGATCACGTGGACAAGCCAGAAGGCTATTGGAAAAATGTTTTGTGGATGGAGGAGACTAGTCAAGTCAAGTCAAGTCAAGTTTATTTGTACAGCGCTTTTAACAATAAACATTGTCGCAAAGCAGCTTTACAGAATTTGAACGACTTAAAACATGAGCTAATTTTATCCCTAATCTATCCCCAATGAGCAAGCCTGTGGCGACGGTGGCAAGGAAAAACTCCCTCAGACGACATGAGGAAGAAACCTCGAGAGGAACCAGACTCAAAAGGGAACCCATCCTCATTTGGGCAACAACAGACAGCCTGACTATAATATTAACAGTTTTAACAGGTATAACCCTCAACTGTCCTCATGGGGCTGTCCTTCACAGGAGTGGGGCGATAAAACTCCGACCAGACACAGGGCACCAGGATGGATCAAGCAGGTCCGAGGGGCAGAAGAGGCCAGCATCTCAATCCCAGGATCAACATGTAACTCAGAGGGACAGATGGGGGGGGAGAGAAAGAAAACACGATGTTAGGTAAACTAAAATAGAACATTTTAGTTTAAATGAGAAGCATTATATTTGGAGAAAGGAAAACACTGCATTCCAGCATAAGCGCCTTATCCCATCTGTGAAACATGGTGGTGGTGGTGGTATCATGGTTTGGGCCTGTTTTGCTGCATCTGGGCCAGAACGGCTTGCCATCATTGATGGAACAATAAATTCTGAATTATACCAGTGAATTCTAAAGGAAAATGTCAGGACATCTGTCCATGAACTGAATCTCAAGAGAAGGTGGGTCATGCAGCAAGACAATGACCCTAAGCGCACAAGTCGTTCTACCAAAGAATGGTTAAAGAAGAATAAAGTTAATATTTTGGAACGGCCAAGTCAAAGTCCTGACCTTAATCCAATTGAAATGTGGAAGGACCTGAAGCAAGCAGTTCATGTGAGGAAACCCACCAACATCCCAGAGTTGAAGCTGTTCTGTATGGAGGAACGGGCTAAAATTCCTCCAAGCCGGTGTGCAGGACTGATCAACAGTTACCAGAAATGTTTAGTTGCAGTTATTGCTGCACAAGGGGGTCACACTAGATACTGAAAGCAAAGGTTCACATACTTTTGCCACTCACAGATATGCAATATTGGATCATTTTCCTCAATAAATAAATGACCAAGTATAATATTTTGATTCATTTCTTTAACTGGGTTCTCTTTATCTACTTTTAGGACTTGTGTGAAAATCTGATGATGTTTTAGGTCATATTTATGCAGAAATATAGAACACTCTAAAGGGTTCACAAACTTCCAAGCACCACTGTATGTGTTTTCATTTTTACATAATTCCGTCATACAGGAGGAAATATTCAGCATAGCAAATCCAAGGCATGAACTGATAAGACAAAGTATTACTTCAGAAGCATTATTACTGTGTTGGTATCTATGAAATGCTGTTAAGCTCTAAAATTGTTAGCTGACAAGCTCTAAAAATCATTTACCCATATTTGTTGTAATTCTAATTACTTGGATTTAATGCCATCGTGAACAAGAGGCTTATATTTATTTGCAGATTGTTATAGTAGTAGACAGGGTGTGGTATCCTGCTTAGTCCTGAGCTCCTGCACTTACTCTTCCTATGTGTTTTATTGTACTGTGAGAGGTTCACACCCATTACTCTCACTAAAGCTTCTAATTCAACTTCAGAAGCTGAAGCACTCCATTAACTCGTGTCAGATGATCTTAAAGCTATGATTTGTTCAATCCAAATTTATCTTTGTTCCGCAGAGCAGGTCACATCACAATTACAGGGTCTTAATGGCAGCATAGTGCTGAGCTTACTGTACTGGTATTTAATTGTAAGTCTCAGACTAACTACCCAGATGTTTTGAAGACATGACAAGCTTAATGTCTTGTCTGTGTAGGGTAAAAATTTAAATAGGACTTAAAAGGCCCTGGGGAAAGACTAACAGTCTACATTTTAGTATAACTAAAATAGCTTTGTGTTCCAGGCCACTGTTCCTTTTTTTTTTAACTACATGTGGTACACAGGATATTTGCCTGAGTAAAATTTACTCAAATTGAAGAAATTTTACTCTACACCAGATAACATTTGGTCCCTCTCTAAAAATTTTCTTCAATTTGAGTAAATTTTACTCAGGCAAATGTCCTGTGTACCCTCAGGGCCAGTTGATATGGGTTAACAGGGCTAAGCTCTCCCTGTCTTTCCAGGCAAAATACATAAAAATATTGCTCATGTTTTGCATCCACATCATCTTATTTGTTGTTACCAAGTGGCTTTTCACTTTTGTGGAACAAAAAAACAACCATCAATGGTCATTCATAAAAATACACAGAATAGCATGACGAAGTAAGACTGAGGCTGATTTCTTTCTAGCCCAAACTGTAGCTTCATACAACCTATCGTTTGCAGTTGTGTGAATAAGTGAATAAACATGGTGATACCGCCTCTTGATTTGGTGTTCCTCCTGGTCTAAATTGATTCTACTTTGCTGACACATCCATAACACATTATCAGCAGTGATTGAGAAGTGATTGTGAAATACAAAAACGGGTGTCATGAACATGAATGAGGTAGATCACTAGTTCAGTCATTCATTTTTTAAATGTCTTTGGAGAAGGAATTAACAGTAAATAGATTAATCATGCATTGTACAATCAAGTTTTTTTTTTTACAACGGAACAATGACAGAACTAAGTTAGTGCTTTTGAACAGTAAGCACATCTTTTCTGTTTTCCATGCTTGCTATTAAAAGAGATACCAATTACATAATAACAGACTTGAAACCCTTGACTTAAAAGAGGAAGCCCTGGCCTGTCTTATAATGAATATAATGAATGTGTGTGTGTGTGTGTGTGTGTGTGTGTGTGTGTGTGTGTGTGTGTTCCTGTGTGTACAACCCCAAATCAGAAAAAGTTGGGATGCTATGTTGAAATTGAAAATAAAACTGAAAACAATGATTTGTAAGTAATCTTTCACTTGTATTGGACTCAAAACAATACAAGAGCACATGGTGGCATAAGTGGTTAGCGCAGTCGCCTCACAATAAGAAGGTTCTGGGTTTGAGCACAGCGGCCGGCGAGGGCCTTTCTGTGTGGAGTTTGCATGTTCTCCCCATGTCTGCGTGGGTTTCCTCCGGGTGCTCCGGTTTCCCCCACAGTTCAAAGACATGCGGTTAGGTTAATATAGGATGGCCTTGGGCTGAGGTGCCATTGAGTGAGGTACCGAACTCCCAACTGCTCCCCGGGCGCTGTTAGCATGGCTGCCCACTGCTCTGGGTATGTGTGTGTGCTCATTGCTCGTGTGTGTGCATGTGTGCGTTCACTGCTTCAGATGGGTTAAATACAGAGAAGAATTTCACAAGCGTGTGATGAATAAAGTTGTTCTTATTTGATATTTTATAGTTTGGGATTTTTGTTTTCAAAATAAATACATCTCAATTTTGATTCTTGCAACACATTTTTAAAAAATGGGATGGTAAAGCATTTACCACTTTATAATGTTGCCACTCCATCTCACAGCACTTAAAATAAATTTATGGACTGAAGTCACCAAGTGATGACGCATTTCAGGTATTATTTTGTCCCGTTCTTCTTGCAAACAGGTCTTAAGTTGTGCAACAGTACAGGGTCATTTTTCCTTTCAAAATTCACCACATATTCTCAATTGGGGACAGAGGGGACAGGCACCCTCTTCTTCCACAGCCATGCCTTTGTAATGTGTGCAAAATCTGGTCCTGCATTAGGGTTGTACTATATATGTATTAATTTGTTGCTTACAATGCTATAAGGCTCAAATGATTACTGATTACTATTATTACTATTCCTATTACTGATTACTATTGATACTGATTACTATTAGAATGTTTTAATGTTCCTATTTAATATCATGACTATCATGAAGCCTTGTTTGTATATTTGGGGTTGAGTGCAAGTCCTCTCTAAATATGAAAATAACCCTAAGTACAACTCCATTTTCAAAAATAATTGGGAAGCTGTGTAAATAAAAACAGACTGTAATGATTTGTAAATCATGGAAACTCTATATTGTATTTCATTGAAAATAGTACAAAGACAACATTTCACATGTTGAAACTGAGAAATCCTTTTTTTTTGGGGGGGGGGGGGGGGGGGGGGGGAATGCTCATTTTGAATTTAATGCCAGCAACATATTTCAAAAAAGTAAAATTGGGACAAAGGCAACAAAAGACTGGAAAAACTGTGGTCTGATGAATTGAAATTTGAAGTCCAGTTTGTTATCAGCACACAGTTCAAAAGCCAGCATCTGTGATGTATGGGGGACATTAGTGCAAATGGCATGGGTAGCTTACACATCTGGGAAGGCACCATTAATGCTGAATGATATATACAAGTTTTGGAGCCACACATGCTGCCATCCAAATGATGTCTTTTTCAGGGACGGCCTTGCTTTCAGCAAGACAATGCCAAACCGCATTCTGCACATACTGTACTACAACTGCATGGCTCCATTGTAAAAGAGTGCAGGTGCTAAACTGGCCTGCCTGCATTCCAGACCTGTCTCCCATTGAAAACATTTGGTGCATTATGAAACAAAAAATATGTCAAAGGAGACCCCTAACTGTTGAGCAGCTGAAATCCTGTATCAGACAAGAATGGAACAACATTCCACTATCAAAACTGCAGCACTTGGTCTCTTCAGTTCCCAAAAATTTACAGAGTGTTTTTAGAAGTAAAGGTGATACAACACAGTGATAAACATGCCCCTGTCCCAACTTTTGAATTGCACTGCTGGCATCAAATTCACAATGAGCATATAGTTTTCATAAAACAATAACATTTATCAGTATTTGATATTTTGTCATGTTGTTTTTGTCCTATTTTCAATGAAATATAGGGTTTCCATGATTTGCAAATCATCACATTGTTTTTTTACACAGCGTCCCAACTTTTTTGGAAATGGGGCTGTAAAATAAAATATAAACAAAAAGCATAGCAATAAAATCAAGGAAATGCAGCCTGCTAGTGTGCAAAATCAAAGTCACACACGAAAAGAACCATAGCCTGTCCACAATAGCTTGCTTTGGTGTTTATGCGACTATAATTATCCCTGAATTAAAGTCTTTCTTAGACTGCTAGATGCCTAAATCTTCATGGGACAAACATTCCACCACCACGGAAGGAATTTCTTATACCATTTATAGCTTTACAATCACTTTCTCTCTCTTTCACTTTTATTGTGTCTGGACAATATTGCCATGTGCATCGCCAGTGGGGCAGACTTTAAAACAGGACTCCACGCAAGTAGATTTATGAGTTTGTTTGTGAAAGGCCTGCATGATTGAACAACGTGATCTTGAGTATCCAGTACCACACAATGACATAGACCACAGAGAATGTGGATGCCAGTAGTATGACAGAACTTAGAGATTGATCTGAAAGAAGTATACAAGCAGCATGCTTAGATGCTTCTGTTTATCTACAACATACACCTTATATCTATGCAGGGGTGGACATAGGTCAAAGCTTTATTAGCTAACCCACTGGACAAGAGAAATCTCCAGCATCCTTGCCCAGTCCCATGTTGTGCTTGCCTTGGCTGAAAATGGTCAAACTAACATAATTTAACACAGAAGTTTGTTAGTAAATGTATAATGTTCATTAATACAGACTATGGAAAATAAGAACATCCTTGAATTCCTGGGAATGTTGACTTTATGTATTCATAGTCTTTATCGTTTCCTGATAATGTCTCTGCTGATGAAGCATATTCAGTTTGTGGCCTTGACACAAAGGCAAATCATCTTTGGCTAATATTTCAAGTATGAGCCGTGCTAGTCACTTGGCACAAATAATGACAATGATTTGAGACTGGCTATCATCTTTATTTTGCTTGATGACATGTTTAAATGTGAGGTGACTGTATGTTGTGCTAGCATTTGAGTAATATAACTTTTTTTTTTTTTGTGGTCCGGTTTCCATCAAATCGTGCGCTCTGACTGGCTCGCGAGCGGTCTGGAATCCTACGATCCAGACCCCGGTTACAGACCTTTGGCGACTCACTAGTTCACAACAACAACAAACATAGTAGCAATTTTTTGTCAACATTTATTTTTGCATTTCTCAGCATAATAGCATTAATTTTACAGCATGGATAGCGATAACGACAGTGTTCACAGCGAAAGCGAGTTTTACTACCCTTACTAGAGTAGCTCATGCTGGTTATGTATGCACTTTTATGTCCAGAGCTAAACTCTTCAGAAATCAACTAATTGAAGGTCACTGATCAATGTTTGCTTGGTAACACATTTGCCACTGACGGCGAAATTGGCGAAATGGCCACGCCCCCTTTTTAGCGAAGAACTACCAATTACCACCGCTGTATCTCCGGAACCGTTCGGCCTAGAAGGTCATGTGACCATTCAAAATGTCCAGAATTGCCACATTATGGGGGGTCGGTAATACATTATTATGTCCTAAAACCAATGGTTTTCAATATATTTGCAATAAACTAATTTCTGCATCATACACTACAGTCCTGACCTTTTTTATATTACTTATGTACATTATTCATATTTGTCAGTTTAGTTATGTGGATTTCAACACTTTTTGCCCTTACTACAACCACAAAACACCACACATTTTAAGTTCTTTGCCCTGCAAGTGCATTTCTTGGTACTCATACATGACGTTGGGCATTTGCATGGAGGCGGTAGGTCATCTGGTCTGTATGGTACAGGCAGTATCACAGGAGTTATGCCAAAGTCTGTTGTTTTATATCCAAACTTGAGCGGATCTAGTTTAATCATTAGAGGATTTGGAGCTTCTAACCACAATCTGCACTGCAGATATGCTCGTTTTATGTGTTCTTGTAGTGTGGAAGAACAGCACACAAGCTGGTTAAAGTCAAGTTCTTTCCTAGAATTATGGTACTGCTCCCATCGATACTCATCAAATGTTGAACAGTCGGTTTTCTTTAATCCAGTTACAAGGAATTTTTCAGCATTACTTATCATCTTCGGTGACAATTCCTCTGCACCAAACCCTTCCAATAGAGAGAGATCCATTGAAGCTTTCAGGCCAGCCAGCTTTGAACCCAACTTGCTGGTACTGTCGCACCCACGTCTTGGGGTATATCAGCTCCAGTAGAGATGTTGTGTAGTCTGGTGTCAGTACTGAATGGATTATTGATGGATTTTATGTAATCCAAAAGTGTCCTAGCACATTCATGGCCGATTTTCATAGTGGCTGGGTTGAACTCATGGTGTAGGCTAAGTTCACTATCGTCTTTGTCCAAATTACACCATTCGAGCAGTTGTGCTGCATAAAGATCTTTCTCATGCTTTAAGAGATTCCATAAAGCTACTGCTTCCTTCTGTCTTGTTGCATATAACACATGCAGTCCCATCAAAGTTTCCTTCAGCTGCTGACTTTGAAACCACTAAAGTGTCCTGTAAAAATAGTTTAGCATAATTAATTTAATGTGATGCAATAATATCATTAAAATAATTATTTCATTCAGATTTTCAAATGTTCATATTAAACGACAATGAAATCTTACCATATTACAATAACAGCAGGCAGTGATTCAAATTATAATTACTTTCCATCAAAGAACACTTTAAAACTTGAACGCTGATCACTTCCTAAAACAAAAAGAAAAATATTATAGGATACACTCGGTATTTTCATGAACACTCAGTAGCAAAACAGTGTCAGGGCAATGGTGGGATGAGTCATGGCATGGCATATATATTACATCCATGTAAATTACACTGAACATGGGTTCGAAATGTGTTGAAATTAGTCTTTTGCAAATATCTTGAAAACCATTGGTTTTAGGACATAATAATGTATTACCGACCCCCCATAATGTGGCAATTCCAGACATTTTGAATGGTCACATGACCTTCTAGGCCGAACGGTTCCGGAGATACAGCGGTGGTAATTGGTAGTTCTTCGCTAAAAAGGGGGCGTGGCCATTTCGCCAATTTCGCCGTCAGTGGCAAATGTGTTACCAAGCAAACATTGATCAGTGACCTTTAATTAGTTGATTTCTGAAGAGTTTAGCTCTGGACATAAAAGTGCATACATAACCAGCATGAGCTACTAGAGTACCTGAGGAAGATGAAATAAAAGAAAACATTTCAGGAGAAAGCCAAGTAGTAGGTTTGTTCTAAATATGGTTTCCCTTTCGGGCGTTCTCATTTTCTGTTAGAATTTGGTGAAGAAAAAAGTAAATATATTATTTACCAGCTTAAGGTCGGTCCATATCGTGAAATACCGTGACCTCAGCCTTGAAAATACTGACCTCGGCCCAGAGGCCTCGGTCAGTATTTTCAAGACCTTGGTCACAGTATTTCATGATACAGAACTCCCAGCTGGTAAATTGTATACAGTTAGGTCCATATATATTTGGACACTGACACAAATTTTGTTTTTTTTACCTGTTTACTGAAACATATTCAAGTTATGGTTATATAATGGACATAAAGTCCAGACTTTCAGCTTTCATTTGAGGGTATCCACATTAAAATTGGATGAAGGGTTTAGGAGTTTCAGCTCCTTAACATGTGCCACCCTGTTTTTAAAGGGACCAAAAGTAATTGGACAATTGACTCAAAGGCTATTTCATGGGCAGGTGTGGGCAATTCCTTCGTTATGTCATTCTCAATTAAGCAGATAAAAGGCCTGGAGTTGATTTGAGGTGTGGTGCTTGCATTTGGAAGATTTTGCTGTGAAGAAAACATGCGGTCAAAGGAGCTCTCCATGCAGGTAAAACAAGCCATCCTTAAACTGCGAAAACAGAAAAAACCCATCCGAGAAATTGCTACAATATTAGGAGTGGCAAAATCTACAGTTTGGTACATCCTGAGAAAGAAAGAAAGCACTGGTGAACTCATCAATGCAAAAAGACCTGGACGCCCACAGAAGACAACAGTGGTGGATGATCGCAGAATAATTTCCATGGTGAAGAGAAGCCCATTCACAACAGCCAACCAAGTGAACAACACTCTCCAGGAGGTAGGCGTATCAATATCCAAATCTACCATAAAGAGAAGACTGCATGAAAGTAAATACAGAGGGTTCACTGCACGGTGCAAGCCACTCATAAGCCTCAAGAATAAAAAGGCTAGATTGGACTTTGCTAAAAAACATCTAAAAAAGCCAGCACAGTTCTGCAAGAACATTCTTTGGACAGATGAAACCAAGATCAACCTCTACCAGAATGATGGAAAGAAAAAAGTATGGCAAAGGCATGGTACAGCTCATGATCCAAAGCATACCACATCATCTGTAAAACACGGTGGAGGCAGTGTGATGGCTTGGGCATGTATGGCTGCCAGTGGCACTGGGTCACTAGTGTTTATTGATGATGTGACACAGGACAGAAGCAGCCGGATGAATTCTGAGGTGTTCAGAGACATACTGTGTGCTCAAATCCAGCCAAATGCAGCCAAACTGATTGGTCAGTGTTTCATAATACAGATGGACAATGACCCAAAACATAAAGCCAAAGCAACCCAGGAATTTATTAAAGCAAAGAAGTGGAATATTCTTGAATGGCCAAGTCAGTCACCTGATCTCAACCCAATTGAGCATGCATTTCACTTGTTAAAGACTAAACTTCAGACAGAAAGGCCCACAAACAAACAGCAACTGAAAACCGCTGCAGTAAAGGCCTGGCAGAGCATTAAAAAGGAGGAAACACAGCGTCTGGTGATGTCCATGAGTTAAAGACTTCAGGCAGTCATTGCCAACAAAGGGTTTTCAACCAAGTATTAGAAATGAACATTTTATTTACAATTATTTAATTTGTCCAATTACTTTTGAGCCCCTGAAATGAAGGGATTGTGTTTAAAAACTGCTTTAGTTCCTCACATTTTTATGCAATCATTTTGTTCAACCCACTGAATTAAAGCTGAAAGTCTGAACTTCAACTGCATCTGAATTGTTTTGTTCAAAATTCATTGTGGTAATGTACAGAACCAAAATTAGAAAAATGTTGCGTCTGTCCAAATATTTATGGACCTAACTGTATATATATATTTGTGTATATTTGTGTGTGTGTGTGTATATATATATATATATATATATATATATATATATATATATATATATATATATATATATATATATATAAAATGTTTTACTGGGAAATACACCACTCATATTTTTCATACGAGCTACATCCGGGACATGGAGAACCAAAACATTAATCTCTATATTTTACTCATAAGGAAATCAGTTAATTATTTTTTATAAATTTGGATACTTTTTTGTTTGTGAATGTGTCTATATAATAAAAAGAAAATCATATGTTAGCTATAAGAAATGAAATTTATCTTCTCGTGTTGAAAAACTCGCATTTTTAAAACAAAATATCGCGAATCTGAGTGACATATTTCTCAACATTTCACTCTGATGATGTCACTCCCAGTGTTTTCTAGCTGACTTGATGCATGTTGTCAAATTGGTGAATTGGTTCAAAATTAAAATTCTTTTGATTAACTTGCAGGTTTTTGTGGATGTGTGTATATAATATAAAGAACATTACACGGTTGTATGAATTATGAAGTTTATCTTCTCGTATTGAAAATATTTTCGCTTGTTCACTTTGCTCACTCGTAAATACATTCACCACTCGAAGAGAAACTTCATATCTTCATGCAACCATGTAATATCCTCTATCCATTGCACTGTACTGTACTTTTCACACTTTACTCAGTATCTTCACATCTAAGCGTATTCCTGATTCTGGAAAGATTATCTAGCACCCATCCAAGCTAATTAATATGCCTAGTAAAAATATTTCCAAGCCAAAAATCCAGACCACATCCACATTTTGTGTACGTAGTGCAGCAAAATGTGGATTTACCAAAGAAACTACATGCTTTGGAAGAGTGAAGGGAAAAAAACCCAGTGTTGAATTCTATAAATGGCCTATTGAACCCACTTGTCTGCAGGGGAACTCTAAATGAAAAACTGATACATAAATCCATAGCCTGGACTTGTGATTTATCCTCCCCTGCTATAAAAAACCTGCTAAAAATATACAGATTCAAGATCACTGAGAGAAAAATGGACCATCCTCACTGATTATATCAGCATTGTGGTGTTTAAAGGTTATGGAGATGTTGACACAAACAAGTGATGAACAGAGACAAAGCTAAAATCCAAACAGCCAGTAGTGCCAGTAACCTGTGTGTGTGTGGGTGGGGTGGGGCGAGAGGTTGGGGGGGGGCTTGAACTAAATATAGAAAATCTAAAATCTTAAATTTGTTCTGTGTCGCATGGACAACAAATGGCAGGCACAATGAGAGTGATAAAGGATACTGCAGGATTTGTGGGTTCCATACTGAGGCTTTCATACCAGACTAAAAAGCAGTGCAAATTATAGGCTAAATATAGCTAGTGAGTTAGTCCAGTTGATTTTGTTTTTGTTTTTCTATTCTTCTCTTAGTCTTGGAACCTTACACAATATCCTCCTTGACATGCAATCAAAGATTCGTTTACGCTGGCATACTGACATAATGTAATCATAAAATAGCTAGTTGTGGTTTTTCTCCAGTTATACCCCCCAAATAGGCGGCACAATGGTGTAGTGGTTAGCACTGTCGCCTCACAGCAAGAAGGTCCGGGTTCGAGCCCCGTGGCCGGCGAGGGGCCTTTCTGTGTGGAGTTTGCATGTTCTCCCCGTGTCCGCATGGGTTTCCTCTGGGCACTCCAGTTTCCCCCACAGTCCAAAGACATGCAGGTTAGGTTAACTGGTGACTCTAAATTGACCGTGAGTGTGAATGGTTGTCTGTGTCTATGTGTCAGCCCTGTGATGACCTGGCGACTTGTCCAGGGTGTACCCCGCCTTTCGCCCGTAGTCAGCTGGGATAGGCTCCAGCTTGCCTGCGACCCTGTAGAACAGGATAAAGCGGCTAGAGATAATGAGATGAGATGAGACCCCCCAAATAAATGTTTCTTTCCTCAAATTAGCACTACTACCCTAAAGGAGAAAACACAGTCAGCAGGTCAATCCTGATTATGAATGCTAGTCTAAAAGTATATAATTAAGTACATAATATATATAAACAAGTGTATAAAAAAAATGGCAGGAAATGAGATGTAGCTTTTTCCTGCAAGCCTGACATTTACAGCATGGTTGATTTATGCAACGCTCTATCATCTCAGAGATGCAGAAGAAGGCTTTTATAGTGTTTTAGCAATCTGCTTAGCATATATTTACAGAACACTGCCAACATCTTAAGTGACTGGATGCCCTTCAGATGTACACTAATAAATCAACTAGATGCAATATTAAAGAAATATGCCAGTAAGTGATAAACTTAATCCCTACATACTTCATCTGTAGGATATGGGTGTTTACACAAATCTTGACATTTCTCTGTACTGAGACCAAAAATCATGTTTACTTAAAATGGAAACACACTTATAAAGGAAGTCTAATGGACGTTTTTGAAGCACACATTTCAAATACATGACTATAAATTTCAAATATAAAACTGTAGCTCTGATGAGACCATCCATCCATTATCTGTAGCTGCTTATCCTGTCCTACAGGGTCGCAGGCAAGCTGGAGCCTATCCCAGCTGACTACGGGTGAGAGGCGGGGTACACCCTGGACAAGTCGCCAGGTCATCACAGGGCTGACACAGAGACAAACAACCATTCACACTCACATTCACACCTACAGTCAATTTAGAGCCACCAATTAGCCTAACCTGCATGTCTTTGGACCGTGGGGGAAACCGGAGAACCCGGCGGAAACCACGCGGACACAGGGAGAGCATGCAAACTCCACACAGAAAGGCCCTTGCCGGCCGCTGGGCTCGAACCCAGAACCTTCTTGCTGTGAGGCCACCACCGTGCCGCCCCTGATGAGACCAGTTTAAGATAAATTTTACCAAAACCATGTCCTTTTGTAGTTTAATCCCATTTTGAACTGCACTGGAGCCATACAGAAAAATGTCATTTGAGTTGAATGGTATCTATACACCATCAGACTGACACAACTCTGCATAAACACAATCCTTCTCTCTGTATAGAGTAGTCTTATATCATAAAGGATTAATTATACAGATGTATACTATAATGCTCTTGAAATCTCTATTCGGATTGGTTAGAATTCATTTTACATCTCTGAAACAGTACATGCTGTTTCCATAGTAACAGCTTGGAGAGGGACTTGTGTGGCAGATGTTGCACGTAAACATAACTTTTAATGGTGAAATAGTGAAGGTTTCTGTGAGGAGAGGTGGGGTTTTTTAATCATAAATATCCAGTTTGTCCAGTTTCAGCAGGCAGAGGTAAAACTGCAACATGTTTTCCGACATGGATAAGTATTCAGGATGGATAAGTATTTTTTGGTAACATGATCAGCTGAACTTTTTGTCTTATTCAGTTATAAGTGATAACATGGACAAATTTGTTTCACACATCTTTCTCTAATACGTAAAAAATGTTAGCATTGCCAAACTGCTATAGGTGTAATAGAACACTTCAGAATGTGCTCCTACTGGAAAATAATCAACTTTGAGTCCGATTGAATCACACCACCCTGTTGTTGGCTTTTTCCCTGATAAAAACATGCCCGGTCATGTTTTATTCCTTAGATTTCTTTAACTGAATATGTTATGAACACATTCTATGAATACATTTTGCATAAAAGTTTCTTGTTTGCTCCAACAACCGTCCTTCCATTATACTGTAAGTGAAGGGTTTTTTTTCTCATATAGGGAAAATATTGAAATTCCAGCCTGTGGTAATCTCCCAGTGGCTACAGAAGTGGCAAATAGAGATTAGGTTAAAATAACACTGGGGCATTCTTTCAGATCATGTGTTTAAAAGACATCACAGTAAAACCATTCACCATCCACTTTCCAGCGTGACTCACCAAAGGAAGGAGTTGATAGATGCTTCATAACTTCCTAGATCTTTTTTGAAAAATGATAACAGCGGTGTGAGTGTTTTCAGTTCTAATCCTTTTGCTTATGGATCATATCTGGGTTGTATTTGCAATAAACCAGAAGCCACGTTCGTAGAATTTTTAGTATGAAACATTTTGAGATTAGAAAAAAAGTAATACCTTTCAAGGAACATTTCAAGGCTAGAAAGGACGACGCTGATTGATTTTCTGTCTGGACGCAAGCCATGCTCAAATGTCACTTGGAGATTCACAGAAGATATCACTACCAGTCAATGTCAAAATACCATACCAGTTATTAATAGTACACTAGTGATCAGCCTTCAGTGTGTTTGTGTAGGAGGAATAGAATTAGGATTATTTTTCTTTCTTGTGACATCCATAATATAGTTTAGGCTTGCAGCCAGGTCTCAAGCAACTCAGTTTTATTTCATGCTGATAATAACGGGATGCGCTGCTGTGGAGCAGGCTGAACTAAAATAAGCCTGATGACTGCAGAGACACTGTGGAGGAGGGAGTAGGTCAGACATGCTTCTTCTGTCCCCTAGGTATTGGAAATTTGCCCTGGTATACGCAGTATGTCTCCTCCTATGGACCTGGGAGTTGATTTCAACATTACTGTCTAGTTCAATTTGCTAAAGACATAGTTTATGTATTCACATGGAATGCATTTAGGAGAAGAATGAAATCCAGAAGTTCATTTCTGGGAATAATGTTTGTTTAGTATTACTTAAGAAAGCCATTTCAAGAAAGCAAAATGCAGTGCAGTGAAACAAATAATAATAAAAGACACACCCTGGCAAAAATGAAGTGTAAAATATTGTCTTCAGGTCTTCAGCTGGCATACATACAATGCTCTTTTGTAGTGCATGATGTACAAAACAGAAGGTATCATGTGTTTCTCAGTGGTACATTAACTTTCTATGGATATCCCCCAGACTACCTCCGGTGTTACTCCAATGCAGGGTAGAGAGTATGTCCCCAGCTTTCTGTACGTGTAAAACACACCGGAATGTGACGTTCCTAGAACAATGCGCTAAAAGAGCGTGCTCATAGATTGGGATTTTTCCAATCAGGGTCATGAGAGGGTGGAGAGCTGCTTTGTGATGAGCTCAGAGTCAGAGCTCATCTGGCTCCTTTTCATCACCAGCAGATGTTTCTCTATCCCACTGCCTCAGTCTCAGCAACCCTGCCTCATGAGAACATGAAGACCTCACCAGACCTTTCACTCTCCACTTGATAAAACTCTTTTTGCTAGATGTTGTTTGCTTATATTGATGCTAAAGGATTTTGTATCAAACATTTTTGATGAAAGCTAAGAGTACAAGCTTATATGTGTGTTATATGTATCAGAGACTGAGAAATTGGTTAAATGCTGTATTAACAGAAAATGATTCAATGCTGTCTGCCTCCCAATCGCACTCATGATATAAATCTAATCATAGCTCATGATGAGCTAAACCAGATGGTATGTGTGTGTTTGATCGCACTGTTTTCCTGAGTAAACTCATTTATTTAAGATAATGTCTACATACATATAAGAGGTTTGACAGTTTCTGTCAAGAAAGAGGCCTGGCCTGCCCAATCAAAGAAGCCCACTCAACTTCCATCATATTCCCATAAACACAAGGATAGAGAGATGGTTGAACAGATCTCCTAATGAACCCTTAAAAGCATGAACAGCAGTACCACCTGGTGGACATTTACTGGTAGCTGTGTTAATAGCAGACTTTTGAATGAGCCAAATGTAATCAAAATCATGGACAAACCTTGAACAGTCCAGAACATTGCACTTCTAGGTAAAGAGGTGTGTCTGTCTTGAAATTTGTCTAGCCTGAAGAAGACTTCAATGTAGACTTCAGACAAACTCTTTAAAGGGCATTTTAACTTGTATGTGTTAGGACTAGGACTGTTTTGGCCTCTAGAGGCCGCTGTTATTTCCTTTTCATGTCGTGTTTATTTTGGCCTCTAGAGGCCGCCACTGTTCCTGTGTCTTGTGTTTGTGTTAATTGCCTAATTATCTTCACCTGTGTCCTTAATTAGTTTGTCTATTTATACCCCTGAGTTCAGTCCTCTTGTCACGGAGTTTTTGTGCTGTTATGTTTATCTCCAGTTTCCTTTGTACTGTGTTTTTTGATCTTCTTAGCTTTTGAATTTTTGCACTTTGCTTTTCTTTTGGATTATACTCTTTGGTTTTTTTTTGTCTTTTGTTTTGCCCTGTATATAGTGTATATAGTTTAAATAAACCTTTTGATTCTTTTCTACTTCCGCCTCACGCCTCTGCATTTGAGTCATCCCCCTGGTGGCCTAGTGGGGGTTTGCTGGATTATCACACCAACGAACCAGGTTCGAATCCCAGCAAAACCCTAACAGAAAAACTCCGTCATGACCGACTCAGCAGAGGCTGCTTCAACTGTCTACCCGGCCAACCTTCAGGGAATTATGGCAGCTTTGACACGCTTCGGAGCGACCATGGACGCTCATGGACGTACGCTCACCAGCCAACGTGAGGCCCTCGCTCGCCACGAGGAACTGCTTCAGCAAATTGGGAAAACCCTGGCACAGCTGACATCTCTGCCTGCATCTCCTGCTCCTGATCCAGCTCCCACTCCTGCTCCAGTGCCTCCTGCAATGCTGCCTTCTTCACCTCGCGAACCCAGCCTTCCTGCACCACAGAGGTATGACGGCAAGCACAGTGAGTGCCGAGAGTTCCTTACCCAGTGTCAACTCACCTTTGAGCTTCAGCCTACCACCTACACTACGGATCGCCGCAAGATTGCCTTTGTGATCACCTTATTAGCTGGTAAGGCGCGAGCCTGGGCTACTGCTATCTGGCAAAGACAGGGACCTGAGTGCTTTGATTTCCAGCTGTTTTCTGAAGAGATGCTTCGGGTCTTCGATCAGGCAGACATCAGTACCGACGCAGCCCGAAAGCTCATGTCCATCCGGCAAGGAGGAAGCGTCGCAGATTACGCCATCTCGTTCCGAACACTCGCAGCAGTAAGTGGATGGAACGAGACTGCCCTGGTGTCAGCCTTCCACCATGGTCTGTCTGACCCCATCAAGGACGGTCTGGCCTCTATTGGATGCCCAAGTGACCTCGAAACCCTCATCTCACATGCTATTCGTCTGGACAACAGGATGAGAGAACGCCACCAAGCCTTGAGCCCCCCCAGCCTCCCTACCTCTACCTGGAGACCATCTACCTCCTTCAGTGACTGTCCAGAACCCATGCAAGTGGGTCGTACTCGCCTCTCCGCATCTGAGAGGGAGCGCAGAAGGAGGGACAAGTGCTGCATCTACTGTGGCAAGCCTGGTCACTTCCGAGCATCATGTCCCGAACTCTTGGGAAAAGGACCGCCCCGTCCAGCCGAGGGAGGGTTGTGACGGGGCCTACCCTCTCTCCCGGACTCCCTGGTCAAGGAATCTACATCCCGGTCTCCATCTCCTGGGGTGAGTCTGTCCACTCTTGTCAAGCCTTGATAGACTCAGGGGCGGCTGGGAACTTTATGGATATTCACTTCGCCCAAAGCATCAATATTCCGACTGCACCTCTTGAAGTCCCACTGTCTGTGTCTGCCCTCGATGGCCAAGCGTTAGGTGATGGAAGAGTCACCCAAGTTACTTCTCCAGTTTTCCTCCAGTCTCAAGGTCACAAGGAAGAAATATCCCTGCACCTGATTCCTTCACCTGAGTTCCCAGTTATTCTAGGCCTTCCTTGGCTTACTCGCCACAACCCTCGCATAGACTGGGTAACAAGCCAGGTTGTGGAATGGGGCCCTGCATGCCATGCCTCTTGTCTGCTCTCTAGCTCTCCTGTGTCTCCTGCCGAGCCCCCTGATCTCACCGAGTTATCTCAAGTTCCCACAGAGTACTGGGATCTCAAGGAGGTATTCAGCAAGAGCAGGGCCGCCGTTCTTCCTCCGCACCGGGCCTACGACTGTGCCATCGACTTGCTCCCTGGGACTACCCCTCCTCGTGGCAGACTGTTTTCACTCTCTCAGCCAGAACGCAAGGCCATGGAGGAATACCTCAAAGATGCCCTGGTCTCTGGGTTTATTCGACCCTCCACTTCACCTGCTGGAGCCGGCTTCTTCTTTGTCGGCAAGAAGGATGGGGGGCTCCGACCATGTATTGATTACAGGGGCCTGAATAAGATCACTGTGCGCAACCGATATCCCCTTCCGCTGATGTCCACAGCTTTCGACCTGCTCCAAGGCGCCACCGTCTTCACCAAGTTGGACCTACGGAACGCATACCACCTCATCCGTATCCGACAGGGAGACGAGTGGAAGACTGCCTTTAACACCCCGTCTGGGCACTACGAATACCAGGTGATGCCCTTCGGACTCACCAACGCACCAGCTGTTTTTCAGGCCCTAATCAACGACGTCTTAAGGGACATGATTAACCTATACGTTTTTGTCTACCTCGACGACATCCTTATCTTTTCCAAGACCGTGCAGGAGCACCGCCACCATGTCCGCCAGGTTCTCCAGAGGCTGCTACAGAACAATCTGTTCGCCAAGGCCCAGAAATGCGAATTTCATGTTCCCGAGGTCTCCTTTCTGGGATTTATTGTACGGACAGGCCAACTCCAAATGGACCCTGCCAAGACCCTGGCCGTCCGGGATTGGCCTACTCCCAAGTCCGTTAAGGAGGTTCAGCGGTTCTTAGGATTCGCTAACTTCTACCGCAAGTTCATCAGGAACTTCAGTTCTGTGGCAGCACCCATGTCAGACCTCACCAAAGGGACAGGTGGATCTTATGGCTGGTCTCCTCAGGCAGAAAAGGCATTCAAAGACCTCAAGGACCGCTTCTGCACGGCACCCATTCTGGTTCTCCCGGACACCTCCCAACCATTCATCGTGGAGGTGGACGCCTCGGACAGTGGTGTCGGCGCGGTGCTCTCTCAACGTTCGGAAGGAAAGCTGCACCCCTGCGCTTACTTCTCCCACCGCCTGAGTCCTGCTGAGTCCCGGTACGATGTGGGGGATCGAGAACTGCTAGCGGTCAAACTGGCCCTTGAGGAGTGGAGGCACTGGCTGGAGGGAGCACAACATCCATTCCTGGTTTGGACTGACCACAAGAACCTGGAGTACCTCCAGCAAGCCAAGAGACTGAACCCTCGACAGGCTAGGTGGGCCCTGTTTTTCAGTCGGTTTGACTTCACCCTCTCATACCGCCCCGGCTCCAAGAACACCAAACCTGACGCACTGTCCAGACTGTTCTCTGCCACTAACAGGGAGAATGAAGTCGGGCCTATTATCCCTGTGTCCCGGATTGTGGCCCCTGTCCGCTGGGGTATTGAGGAGGCTGTCCGACGAGCCCAACGCCAGGACCCCGGTCCTGGGACGGGGCCACCAGGCCTCTTGTACGTCCCACATCAAGCCCGGGCCAAGGTTCTCCAGTGGGGTCACTCTTCCCCTCTCACCGCCCACCCGGGAGCTCGGAGGACCCTGGACTTCCTGAAAAGACGCTTCTGGTGGCCTAACATGGAGAAGGAAGTAAGGTCATTTGTCCTGTCCTGTGAGGTTTGCACCAGAACCAAGAACCCACGACAGCGTCCCCAGGGTCTCCTGCATCCTCTGACCATTCCCCGGCGTCCCTGGTCCCACGTGGCAGTCGACTTTATCACGGGTCTCCCTGAGTCACAAGGTAACACGGTCATTTTGGTCTTAGTTGACAGATTCTCCAAGGCCTGCCGCTTCATACCACTGTGCAAACTCCCCTCTGCTCTTGAAACTGCGAAACTTTTGTTTAATCATGTCTTCCGAGTCTTTGGTCTTCCACAGGACATCGTCTCAGACCGAGGGCCCCAGTTCTCCTCCCGAGTGTGGCACGGGTTCTGCAAGGTCATCGGAGCCACTGCCAGCCTCTCCTCTGGGTTTCACCCACAGTCCAATGGTCAGACGGAGAGGCTCAACCAGGACCTGGAAACCACCCTGCGAGGCCTGGCTATGGATAACCCGACATCGTGGAGCACCTGGCTGCCATGGGCGGAGTACGCCCACAACACCCTGCAGTCATCGGCCACCAAGCTGTCGCCATTCCAGTGCCAATTCGGGTTCCAGCCACCTCTGTTCCCGGACCAGGAGGAGGACGCGGGGGTGCCCTCGGTCAACCAATATGTGAGACGGTGTCGCAAGACCTGGAGCAAGGTCAGGAAGACCCTCATACAGACCTCCAGAACCAACCAGACTCAGGCCAACCGCCATAGAAGACCTGCACACGCTTTCCGCCCTGGGCAGCGTGTTTGGCTGTCCACTAAGGACCTTCCACTGCGGGTGGAGAACCGCAAGCTTGCTCCTCGCTACATTGGCCCCTTCAAGGTGGTGCGCAGGGTGAACCCTGTCTCCTACCGGCTCCAGTTGCCCCGGACTCTGAGGATCAACCCCACTTTCCATGTTTCCCTGTTACGGCCCGTACTGACGTCTACGTATGCCCCTGCCCCTAGGAACCCCCCACCCCCCCGCATCTTCCAGGGGCAGACTGTGTTCACTGTGAATCGCCTGCTTGACTCCCGCCGGGTCCGCGGCGGGTTGCAATATCTGGTGGACTGGGAGGGCTATGGTCCTGAGGAGCGCTGCTGGGTTCCTGCTCGGGATGTCCTTGATAAAGAACTATGTCGGGACTTCCATTCGGCCCATCCGGATCGTCCTGGGAACGTCAGGAGACGCTCCTAGAGGGGGGGGTCCTGTTAGGACTAGGACTGTTTTGGCCTCTAGAGGCCGCTGTTATTTCCTTTTCATGTCGTGTTTATTTTGGCCTCTAGAGGCCGCCACTGTTCCTGTGTCTTGTGTTTGTGTTAATTGCCTAATTATCTTCACCTGTGTCCTTAATTAGTTTGTCTATTTATACCCCTGAGTTCAGTCCTCTTGTCACGGAGTTTTTGTGCTGTTATGTTTATCTCCAGTTTCCTTTGTACTGTGTTTTTTGATCTTCTTAGCTTTTGAATTTTTGCACTTTGCTTTTCTTTTGGATTATACTCTTTGGTTTTTTTTTGTCTTTTGTTTTGCCCTGTATATAGTGTATATAGTTTAAATAAACCTTTTGATTCTTTTCTACTTCCGCCTCACGCCTCTGCATTTGAGTCATCCCCCTGGTGGCCTAGTGGGGGTTTGCTGGATTATCACACCAACGAACCAGGTTCGAATCCCAGCAAAACCCTAACAGTATGATTTGAAAAGTTAGTGCTTAACTTGGATCATCTTGTACACCCTTGATGGGAGTCCGTTTTTAATTTTGATTTTAACTTCAAAGTAATGTAAGTTGTGGTTACTAATAACTGCGTGATATACTTAAACCAAGAAAAATGCAATGTACTACTTGTATTTGGAAATGTAGTTTTGATTTTATGCTCAAGCACACTGAGTTTGGAACTATAACATTCAGAATGTCAGTTTTATGGATTTACACACACACACACACACACCACCACCACCACCACCACCAACATCATCACCACCACCAGAGAGTAACATACTGAGGTAAAGAACATACCATGAAGGTGCTGGTGCTTATTTTGGAGTCTGTACCTAATCTCAAACCATTTGGCACATTTTCATGGCAAAGGTCTGGTTCTTGGCCAAAGAATAGGTTCAGTTCTTCAAAACACTGCTAGTGCCAGAGCATTTCCATTTTAAAAAGATGAGAGTCGTACTGGAATTCTGAAGATTATTAAATATCACATCCATGAAGCACTGATCTAAATAGGAAACAACTGTTTTACTGGCAGTTGCACCAGCACTGTAAAATGGATGGCAAACCGATGTTACAGTCATAATCAGTGGGTAAAAGTCTGAAGCAAAGTCTTTTAGACAAATAAAGCAAAGATTAACCTTTACAAATGTGGGAGAATAAGGAAAATTAAGAGGTGGGAAAAAGGGACTGCTTAGGATTCAAACCATACCACAGCATGTGTGAAACAGACTTCCAATGGAATTAATTCACTTCACTTTACTGACCACAGAAGCACAATGAATTCCGAAGTCCCCAGAATCATCAATTCCCCACATTCAACAAAATGCCAAAAAAAAAAAAAATGAAAGGTGCTGCTGCTGCTGCTGCTGCTGCTGCAGGACAATGATATGGTTAATAATACAGGCAGCATGGCATTTTTCATGCAAAAATTCTATTGTTTTTTGACTGGCCATGTCAAGGATCTGACCACAATAAGCATTGTTTTTCACAAACTAAAGGTAAAATTAAAAGTAACAAGTCTGGAAAACAGCTGCACTCCAATCGAGAATATATCCTGGGTCTTTTGATATCCCTGAGTCACAGACTTCAGGCAGTGTATGCACAGCCAAGAACTAAATGTGACAATTTCATTTATATTAGTTTAAATATTTATGGTCCTCAGAACAGGCCTGCAAAATAGTTTCCTAAATAGTTTATCCAGCATAGTAGTTTTAAGAAATCCTTTAACTTTCACTGCTTCATTTAAAATAGAGTTCTGCGTGAGTCACAGCCAAGTAATTTAGCATAAAATGGCCCCTATGGGTCATTTGCAAAGACTGCTGTGTAGACTTGCCCATGTGTAGAAACTTGGGGTCTCTTTGCTGGTCTCATAAGCATGCCCCACACCCTTTATCATGTGCCAGATGGTGGTTTTAAGATCTCCTGATAAATATTAATTGGGCATGCATGCAGGGACAATAGCAACAGGAGGCACATAATTTACATTTGGTGTCTTGCCTTCAGTTTTCAATAATAACACCAACCGTGTATGCCCAAGTCTTTATCAATAATGCATACCTCTATTCTAGACCGCAGGTGTTATATACACTGTATATCTAATATAACAACTCATCATCTCAGTATAAGAAGTGAAGTTTGTCTCATCAGCATGTCTTGCTGTATACAGTTTGCATGCTGGAAGACACTGGTGGAAGAATCTGAGTCACAGCTACAGACAGAAGTGTAACAACTTCTGATGCTCAGCTGAACATTGTCTGAGGAAGATAGAAATAAGGAGCTAAAACAGACAACACTGACCACACTGATGGCTAAAAGGATATTAGGTGAAGGGAAGAGTGAGAAGTGTGAGATTGAAACAGGAGGTGAAGCAGTGAAAACAACACGAAGGCCAAAGGGATTAAACCCCTGGATAAACCAAGTGTTGGCAACACACCAACCCAAATAACTTCTTTTGTATGGCTTTTTGAAATGGTGCCCCTTTTCTTAGCCAAATCCACTTGAGTCCCAAACCAGTGCCAAAACCAGTGTTTGTGCACCGAAGGTGTTGGGAGGGTGGATAAATGGTTCAAAAGTGTATCCCTTCTGTTAGGCTAAAGTAAATCACAGCTGTACCACCTGCGGAGATGCAGCATAGGGAAAATTACATTGAGTGATGGCTAATGAAGCTCTGATACTACCAAAGAAATTATTATTTTATTAATCCTAAACAGTATATAGTATTGTCAAGATGAACTAATTTATCATGACTAGCACTAATGAAAATGAAACGTGTTTGGTGCAAAAGCAACCATGCTATATTATGACCTTTTTTCAACTATAGTTCTTGTAAACGGGCGGCACGGTGGTGTAGTGGTTAGCGCTGTCGCCTCACAGCAAGAAGGTCTGGGTTCGAGCCCCGTGGCCGGCGAGGGCCTTTCTGTGCGGAGTTTGCATGTTCTCCCCGTGTCCGCGTGGGTTTCCCCCACAGTCCAAAGACATGCAGGTTAGGTTAACTGGTGGCTCTAAATTGACCGTAGGTGTGAATGTGAGTATGAATGGTTGTCTGTGTCTATGTGTCAGCCCTGTGATGACCTGGCGACTTGTCCAGGGTGTACCCCGCCTTTCGCCCGTAGTCAGCTGGGATAGGCTCCAGCTTGCCTGCGACCCTGTAGAAGGATAAAGCGGCTACAGATAATGAGAATGGGATGAGATGAGTTCTTGTAAACTATTTTGTAAACTATAGCAAAGAATTAAACATTTAGAGAATGTTAACAAAGTGTAGCTGTGGACTAACCAAGAAGGGACACCTACAGACTTTTGTGGGGAAGAAAGAGAAAAAGAAAGTGTTTTTTCATTGGGAAATCAGATCCCAAATTCAGTTAGAGTGATCAAAGAAGTAAAAGCAGCCAAATCCCTCAGTGGTCCAGGGGTGGTTGTGTGTGACAAAGGGAGGGGGAGTTGTTTAGAGGAAGGAGGGAGACCAGGGAGGGAGCTGAGATTGAAACCAAGCAGCCGCTCATATTGTTTTCACTTAGCTTATCCTTCATCAGTCTGCTGCAAAGCTACCTCACAACATCCTTTCTGTGGCATCTCCAGCTTAAATGTTGTCATGATGCTGAAAGGATCAGATAGCTTTAGGTGGACCTTTACAGAATTCATTTTAGCATTCAGTACAGTGATCAATTTGTAGAATTTTGTCTCAAGGAAAGGATGGTGGTTTTTCTGGGTAAAACATTTCGATCACTACTGTCAGTCTTCAAGAAGAAGGGTGAGTAGAGAAGTATTGGGTGATTTTATCTAAGGTAAAAAAAAGACAGAAAAAAACAGCTGAGTCTAACTCAGATGAACTTAGATCTGTTCCTAAAAACTTTTTGTTACTAAAAGTAATACTGCAAAATTAGGGGCTTACGGTATATCAGTCTGTTCTTTCAGGTGAATCTGGGCATCAAATAATTTTCTAAAATGTATCCTCCTCTAAAACAAAGGCAGTATTGTTGAGAGAAAGAAAAAAATTGTTTTAAAGTTTTTAATAAGGGTAGTGTTTACATCTTTCATAATTTCATTATTTTTTTTGGGGGGGGGGGGGGGGGGGGGGTTAAGACTTTTGTCTTATTAGGAGTTAGGTTAGTGTTGGAGTTTGTATCCTTGGCACTACTGTGTACACTGCAGTTACATTCTGTTCAGATGTGAGGATTGTGACATATGCATATCTCTGATCATTTCTAATAATCTCTATTCATCCGTCAAATTCAGTCTTTTATCACAAAGCTGAGGCAAAAGGTTTGGAAGCAGGACATTGAGGCTTGTACTTGTATATTCCCTTTAGATTTTCTTTACTGTGTCCTTGGGTCTTCAACCATTCTATTCCCTTCTAAAGATCACTTAATTCTGATGGATTTGCTACTTTAGGAACTCTACATGAAGTCTTTAATAAGTTTTAATATAGTACATAGTCATAATAATGTTGTGATATCCTTGTTTACCTTAGTTTGCTTCATGTAGTAGACCTGCCCAGTGTTTTTTTTTAAAAAAAAAGAAAAAAGCTCTGTATGGTATCAGACAGAGTCACTGTCTTCACAGTTAAGTTACCTGACACCCCCATGGGGTAGCGGCTAATCCAGACACTTAAAACTTGATGCCGGGTAAGCAGTAAGAGACTGTAATAAAAAGCTGAGGGTATTTCTCTTAGGGAAACCTCCCCTTTTTAGGCAAAACCCTTTCATCAGGTTTGCATCCCAATGCCTTTACAAGGACAAGAGCTAAATTTCTGTTTTCAACAAGAGTTTAAGGTACTCAGGGGGACATTAGGAAGCTGATAGGAGGGACCAGAATGAAGCTTCGTACTGTTTCTGAGACAGTATCCAAAGGTCAACTTGAAGTTTCATGTTTCTCACTATTGTCCAACTAACACTCAACAACCAGGCAGGAAGCATGGCACAGTGACCAGCAAGGGCCAGACTGCTACACTGATTAAGAATGAGGATATTTATTTACTCTTCTAGTATCCGTATTTAATTAGTCTTATTTCAAAGTAGTATAACAAGAACCATAAATGCAGTGTCAGTGATTGAACCTGCCACTGAATCATTAAAGGTCAGGAGGATCTAGACAGATTAGTTTATGCAAGTGGCAGAGCATATAACACATTGAACATCTAGACAAATATTCGTGTATCATTGGTTTGCTGGAGAAACTTAATCCAAACAAAAATATATCTTCATGAAACATTCATGCATTTGTCTTTTGGAACTACATCATCCTGATCAGGGTTGTGGAGGATCCAAAGAATATCCCAAGAACACTGGATGCAAAGCAGGAGAACTTCACCCTAGATGGAATGAAAGTCAATTGCAAGGCATCATTCAAATACATTCACGTACAACCCCGATTCCAAAAAAGTTGGGACAAAGTACAAATTGTAAATAAAAACGGAATGCAATGATGTGGAAGTTTCAAAATTCCATATTTTATTCAGAATAGAACATAGATGACATATCAAATGTTTAAACTGAGAAAATGTATCATTTAAAGAGAAAAATTAGGTGATTTTAAATTTCATGACAACAACACATCTCAAAAAAGTTGGGACAAGGCCATGTTTACCACTGTGAGACATCCCCTTTTCTCTTTACAACAGTCTGTAAATGTCTGGGGACTGAGGAGACAAGTTGCTCAAGTTTAGGGATAGGAATGTTAACCCATTTTTGTCTAATGTAGGATTCTAGTTGCTCAGCGGTCTTAGGTCTTTTTTGTCGTATCTTCCGTTTTATGATGCGCCAAATGTTTTCTATGGGTGAAAGATCTGGACTGCAGGCTGGCCAGATCAGTACCCGGACCCTTCTTCTACGCAGCCATGATGCTGTAATTGATGCAGTATGTGGTTTGGCATTGTCATGTTGGAAAATGCAAGGTCTTCCCTGAAAGAGACGTCGTCTGGATGGGAGCATATGTTGCTCTAGAACCTGGATATACCTTTCAGCATTGATGGTGTCTTTCCAGATGTGTAAGCTGCCCATGCCACACGCACTAATGCAACCCCATACCATCAGAGATGCAGGCTTCTGAACTGAGCACTGATAACAACTTGGGTCGTCCTTCTCCTCTTTAGTCCGAATGACATGGCGTCCCTGATTTCCATACAGAACTTCAAATTTTGATTCGTCTGACCACAGAACAGTTTTCTACTTTACCACAGTCCATTTTAAATGAGCCTTGGCCCAGAGGAGACGTCTGCGCTTCTGGATCATGTTTAGATACGGCTTCTTCTTTGAACTATAGAGTTTTAGCTGGCAACGGCGGATGGCACGGTGAATTGTGTTCACAGATAATGTTCTCTGGAAATATTCCTGAGCCCATTTTGTGATTTCCAATACAGAAGCATGCCTGTATGTGATGCAGTGCCATCTAAGGGCCTGAAGATCACGGGCACCCAGTATAGTTTTCCGGCCTTGACCCTTACGCACAGAGATTCTTCCAGATTCTCTGAATCTTTTGATGATATTATGCACTGTAGATGATGATATGTTCAAACTCTGCAATTTTACACTGTCGAACTCCTTTCTGATATTGCTCCACTATTTGTCAGCGCAGAATTATGGGGATTGGTGATCCTCTTCCCATCTTTACTTCTGAGAGCCGCTGCCACTCCAAGATGCTCTTTTTATACCCAGTCATGTTAATGACCTATTGCCAATTGACCTAATGAGTTGCAATTTGTTCCTCCAGCTGTTCCTTTTTTGTACCTTTAACTTTTCCAGCCTCTTATTGCCCCTGTCCCAACTTTTTTGAGATGTGTTGTTGTCATGAAATTTCAAATGAGCCAATATTTGGCATGAAATTTCAAAATGTCTCACTTTCCACATTTGATATGTTGTCTATGTTCTATTGTGAATACAATATCAGTTTTTGAGATTTGTAAATTATTGCACTCCATTTCTATTTACAATTTGTACTTTGTCCTAACTTTTTTGGAATCGGGGTTGTATTTAGCCGAGTCAGTCATTTTTTGGCACTGGGAAGAAACTGGAGAACCCAGAGAAACCCCCCTGTGTAGACACGGGACAACATGCTAAAGTCCACACAAACCTGAGCTAAAGAACAACGACAAATCTAATGTTTTATCTAAAAGAAAAAACAGCATGTATGGTGATTGTCCATGAACCTGATTTATTTCTCAACAGGGTGATAGACACATGCATGCTTGTTATGCAAATATTAAACCGTTCTGTGTGCTTGTGTATATTTGAATAAAGGGAAAAAATTCCACTGACATCTAACACAAGGCACTGCCTCTATCACTCTCTCTAGCTGGACAAAAACAAGACGAGCAGATGAAACTGATAGTTCATTACACAGCCTCCCAACACTACCAGGAGAATGTGTTCATTGAAGGTAGCAGGCCAAAGTATCTGGAAGATTTGCACACTGAAGCCCAAGAAGGACTTAAGATACTACAACAGGAGGGTGGGCACCTTATACAACCCAAATAATTTACTGTATATACTAGCCATATCAGTGCTGATGTGCATGTTTTCCCAATTTCAAATACAGAGCATAACATTTCAAGGGACCTTGATGATGATCAGCCTGTTGTAAGTTTTTTTTTTTTAATTAAATATAACAGAGCACAACTTTTATTAAAGGGAGACAGCCTTTCGATTTCATAAAATCGGTGAAATTTAGTTCCATCTGAAATTTGGTCATTGTGATATATGTTTATTTTTGTAATATCTCACAAAATATCAGGCCATTCTGTGGCTGGGAAGTTATTTAATTTCAAGGGATTCTCTAGCAAATAATGTGCAAGAAATCACTTGCTTCATGCAATCAAGCGGACAGAGGAAGTCCGTGTGTCCATGTGCCGACTTTCCTTGACCATGTACTGACAGTTACATCATTCTGTCGCTAAACAAACAGCTGATCACACCGAGGTGCTCACTGACTGCCGACATTTATTCATTTTTCCTGCGTTTCCTTTCCTTTGCAACATAATGTCTTTTCTTCTCGCTTTCCATTACTGTAGTCAGTATTTCACGTTTCATTTGCACACTCACGTCCTCCATTTTTCCCGTCTGTTTCAAATTTGTATCCCACAATGCCTTGCACAAACAGGGAAAGCCCACCACATGATGCATGACATAGTATCTTGAATTAGGTCGTGTTGAAGCAGGCAAAAATAGCGGAGAATTTAGGGCCATGTGGCCCTAAATTCATTAATTGTTCTATTTAAAAAATAATAATAATAAAATTGGAAGTCTGTGATTCGAATTCAGTAGCTTTCGGTCCACTAAACAAAAATAATTGGGTGTCAGGGAAAATTCTTTTTATGACCTAAACTTGAAAAATCTGAAAGGCAGTCTACCTTTAAATTACTTATTAAAAAGTGATTTCCTATAGCCTTACTGGTTTGGTTCTTGTGCAGTCAACACAACAAGAAAACTATGTCAACTGTGAAGAAAGAGATGGACGTGTGAGCTTTGACAGCACTGCTGACCACTCCATTACATCAGTGTCTACTGTAGCTGCAGTGTCCTCAAGACCTGTGTTAACACGCCAAGGTATAGTACACACACTGCTTTAAGTAAGGAATAAAACACAGAGACATGTGGTTATGATAGATGGTGTGATAAAGCCTGAGGCAAAGCAGAAGGTTACCAATCCAAAGTTGATTATTATGTGCTATTGCTGTGTTGTGATAGAAAATTAACCAGTGCTTTCTAACAAATCAGAATTGAAAATTTAACAGTAGTAAAATTGGAATAACAGATTATTTCTGTGCATTTTAATTTTCATTACATTTGTAAATGTAATGTACAGTATATATTCTATATACTTCTTAGGTTCAACATTTAAGCCTTTGAACACTGTGAAGAGGCTGGACAACCCCAGAAAAAGGAATAGAAGAACAACAATTATGGGCATACCACAACAGGTTCAGAGAGAACTATGTATGTCTATTGATTAAACCTAGTTAAACCTATTGATTTAACTACTACTCTATGCTGAAACAATATATGGAAAATTTTAGCAATTTTAAAAATATTCATGATTTTTATCAATTTTATCATCTTTCAACATAGGTATGGGAAGGGGAGCTTTACTCCAACTCCCAACTGGTGAAGATGATGATTCATCTGGTAGAGTCATAATCCCAAGAATTGATGGAGAAGTGCCTATAACAAATCATGAAGGGGCACGTGTACACCTACAGGATATTGAAGCCCTTCAGGTTTCCAGAGATGATCAACTTCTCAGGCACCACATACATGCTGTGTACAGAGACGACTTCCTTCTAAACACCAAACCTGGATCACAAATGTCCCAGAGACCCAGGTCTCTTGCTGTACCAGGAATAACAACAACTTCTGCCCTCTTGCAAGAACCACAAGGTCCTGTGATGTCTATCTCACCTCAGGCTACCTATTTATCCACAATTATTCCTAATGCAATCCTACCTTCTGCAATAGATGTTATAGAAATTGATAGAAGTTGCAACCAGCGGAGTGTGCGTACAGTTAGTAAAAACAGCTTAGCACCTGCAAGTCCAGCTTCCTCACGTTCAGGAGGTGCTACTCATGATGAACCAAATTCCACCAGCTCTAAATGGAGTCATTCACAATCTTCTGAGACTATTGTCTCCCACCCCTCTACCATCTCCTTCAAAGGAAGCATGCCATCTTCACATGTAACAGACAGCATGAAGGAAGTCACAGATTTAAATGAGGAACAAATGAGTCTGAAGAGCTCAGTCAGTTGGACAAGTTCCACCAGTAAAGCAGGCAGTCAGAGAGTGGAGCAAGGGGAATTAAGTGATGCTGCTGAGACTGCCCAAAACAATCGATTGGTCTCTCGTAATCTGTCAGTAATGAAGGCTAAACTACCACCAGCACCACCAAGGAGAACATACTCTTTACACCATGAAAACCTTAAGCAAAGGCCACAGGAACTGGCAGGCACAAAAGATTTGAAATACCTAGGATCCAATGGAAGGCAACTGGATGCAGATCTCAATATGAAAGAAGATCCTACATCATCGTACACTGAAAGTACCTCTATCCAGTCTCCAGTATCACCATTTTTTGATGACTCTAACTTATCTGTGACTGCCAGTCCACACAAACCTATTGAAGACTCTACTGAAGCTCAATGTGAATCGAACAACTCATCCCCACAAGATATATTTGAAAGAACACTATCACCTTCAAGTGGATACTCAAGTCAAAGTGGAACACCCACCCATTCTTCTAAAGACATCTGTTCTACCTCTCCAGGGAAGCAGAAGTTGAAGCCCCCAAAGCCAGAGAGGACAGGAACACAAATTTCTCCTGCAGTGTCAGTCTCTTCATCTTTGGTTTCCCTGTCATCAAATGTATCAGATCCAGCCACCCAGCTTACACAGACCCACACCATTCAATCACAACCACCAAAGATTTCCCCTGCTGTAAAAACAATAAAAAACAAAGTGACTCCACCACCTACATCAGCCTTCAGAGAATTGTTTAACATTCCTCCTCCACCTAAGGTAAAAGCACCTTGTCCCCCACCCCCTGAAACCTGGGCTCACAATGAACGCACAACCAAGCTTTTATGTGGTCCAAGTACCCACAGGATATATGAACTTCAAAAACAGTATCAAACAGACATTTTATTGATGAAAAATCAAGACACAGCAGATACCACTAACCTAACTTCTGGGCAAACAGAGATATCAGTAAAAATTGAAACAAATGGAACCCATTCAGAGAATAAAGCAGCCATGTCTGAAGGAAAGGATGAGTTTATGTCAGTGCAAGAACAAGTGAGTCATGTTATACACAAAAGAGAACATGACAAGTCAGAAGAGCTAAAACGTGAACCAGAAAGTCCAGTACATTCCAAGAAATTGCACTCAGCAGACAAGATTAATCAAACATTGCTGTTAAAAAAGCAATTTGTCAGTGAGTCGTGTCATGTTAGTACTGGTGGTTTGCCAGAGAATGACTTTTCGACCCCAGAGACAGAGAGAACTGTCACAGAAGACCAATGTTTTGTCAAACATGACACTGATAAAGAGATTCACAAACATAAAATCACACATAATCTAAGTGTAGGAGGTTCAAGAGCCATTGGTATCTCTCCATCTCCATCACCGCCTCCTGAACATCCTCCTCCTCCACCACCCTTGAAAATGTCTTCAATATGCTCAGTGGCTATAGTATTACAGGAGGAAGAAGTACAGACACAGATGGAAAAAGAACTGCTCACTCTGGAGCCTTCCTGGCCTCCACCACCTCCACCTATGGATGAATCATCTGCCTTGGTATTTGAAGGACAGGAAGAGATAGACTTCCCACCACCTCCACCACCAGTCATGTCAGAGCACTACAAGGTAGAATCATCAGGGCAGGAAGACAGTGTGGCTCCAGAGACGTCACTTGATTCATCGGATATAGCCAGTCACACTGACCAAAATCCAGAGCCACAAATTATTCAGAATACATTAGTGGAGAAAACATTAACCGAATCTCTACCAGTTGACTGCATTCCAAATGTGTCCAGTGACAAACTGTTTGATCAAACACATGCCAGACCACAAACCTTTAAGAATGGTTCACAAGTTTGCAATGATCAAGTTGGTTCAGAAACTCCTGCACCTTCTGAAATTCCTCTGAAATCTTCCCAATCGCAGGATATACCTTTACAAACTCTGCCTCAAGAAACCTCCCTTCCATCTCAACATGATCCTCTAAATCCACCAGCCATATTACCTAAAGATTTATCACAACAAATATCTCATTCACCTGAACTCTCTACTGATTTGAAAACTACACCTCCCCCTCCAATGGAAGAACAGTCCACAGTTAATTTCAAAAGACAACCAAGTCTAATAAGTAAAGACAGCAAATGCAAAGGACTTTCATCCATGCAGAAATGTGCACCTATTCCAAAAGAGGATGCAAACATTCCCCTTGTCACACCTTCCCTACTTCAGATGGTGCGTCTACGGACTGTAAATGTTGAAGACCAAGGTAACCTTCCATCACAAGAAGGTACAGTTGGTACTGAGACCACCCCAGACCAACATCTGTCTGCGTCTAGTCAAGTAACTCCACAAAAACCTATTCGTAAATCCATGCAGTCTCCTGTGAAGTCATCCTCTGCATCCTCGGGTCCTTCCATGCGCCTTCAAGAGGCTATACGTATGAAGACAGCTGCAATGTCTTCCAGTGGCTTTCCAGCAAGGCCCAGTCTACGTTTGCCAACAACCACTGCAAACAGTAATGATGTGCCTGTATTCTCCTCTAAGACACCTGATGATTGTAAGTCCCCTGCCTCCACTGCCAGCTTCATTTTCTCCAAGAGCACAAAGAAGGTTGTTATTGAAACAGCCACATCTCCAGAGGCCCAGGCCAGCCTCAAGCAGAGCCTTGCAGCAGAGCTCATGCAAATTTCTGATCAGCATAAATCAGTGGTTACAAATGGCACAAAGAAGCATCACAAGGTGCCACCACCTGTTGCAAAGAAACCAGTATATGCAACAAGTCCATCAGAAAAAGTTGGTACTGTTACAAAGCTTACAGTAGTGAGTCAGCAAAAAAATGGAGTAGCAAATAATCAACAGACTGACAGAGAGCAACCTGCTGGCCAGTGAGTGCCCTCCACCACACCACAGGTAATCAATACAATTATCATCATTACTTTTTGTCAGTATATATATATATATATATATATATATATATATATATATATATATATATATATATATATATATATATATATATAAAATACATCGAACAAATGCCACTAACTTTGTTTTATGCATTTATGTTATTTTATACTTATGAAGAGTTTTGGACTACATTTAAACATCTCTTTTTCAGGTAAAGAAAAGACTACAAGATGTCTTGAGTAATGCTTTGGGAGAACTGTTCAACACAAGGAAAAAAGTTTGCAAAGACAATGTGTAGCTATCATGGACAATGTCACTGTTCTATTGTAAAAGCCTTAGCCTGAACATGGCCATCATATTTATGCAAAAAAAAAAAAGAGAGTTGATTCCAGTTCTTTTGATACAATAGCTTTACTGTAGCTTTGGCATATTTTTCTACACAGTACAATTTTTGTCTTTTTTTGGCAAGTTTTAAAACACCATAATGTTATTAAGTGTGGCTGCTGGAGTTACTTCTTGTAAATTCCTAGGTTTATTCTTTGACTGCAATGTTAATCTATCATCCAAATGTTATATTAGGTAGTAGTCACTGCTGATCAAAGACCTCTTTCTCAACACAACACTTTTTCTCCATTTACACTATGGCCAAAGACTTGTATCACACCCATATGTGCTTTTTGAGCATTCTATTCTAGATCTCCCCTTTGCTATGATAAGGACCGCCACTCTTCTGGGAAGGCTTTCCACTAGATTTTTGGAATATTTGTCAATTCATCCACAAGAGCATTAGTGAGGTCAAACACTGATGTTGGGTGAGGAGGCCTGGGATGTAGTCTTCTGCATTCCATTTCATCCCAAACATGTTCAATGGGGTTGAGGTCAGTGCTCTGTGCAAGACACTTGAGTTCTTCCACTCCAACATTTTCAAACCATGTTTTCATTGTCCTCACTTTGTGCACAGGAGCACTGCCATGCTGGAACAGGTTTGGGCCCTTTAGTTCCAGTGAAGGAAAATGTAATGCTACAGCATACAATGACATTTTATATATTTGTTTGCTTCCAAATTTGTGGTAACAGTTTGGGGAAGAACCACATACGGGTGTCATGGTCAGGTGTCCACATACTTTTGGCCACAGCATGTATATGTAGAGTGGCTAATGCTATGCTAATGCATTTTGAGTATGAGTACATTTACACATTAATCAGTTTTTTTTAATCTTATAGAATTGGCCTCCTGTATAATATGATACACATGCTTAAAAACACAGTATATACTGAATGTTCTTGAGAAGTGGGATTAATGTAAATTACAAAAAATGACCTTTTAATATTAATTCTAAAAAAAAAAAGCACTTTGCAAGCTACAAATGCTGAATAATTTCTGATGAAATGACCAAGGCAGGAAAAATGTGTATGCTCCCTATAAAATTGATATAGAAAATAGCTGCTTCTTTTTTAATGTCACAGCACAATTGACACTTTTATAACAAAGTTGCATTAAAATATTTGGCCATTAAAAGTATTTGGCTATTTTGGGTTTACAAGATGAATCATGAATTACTTCTGTCTTCTGTGGAGCCTGTTTTACAATCTTTCTTTTAAAACTTATTTTAGTGAATTATTCCACTTCTTTTCAACACCACTGAGTATTTTACAGTATTCTCAGTTATATGCAATGTATTTTCTCTACTCAAGTAAAAACATCATTTCATATTTGATAACACTTGTTGGTCTGAATGTATATTTTGATTTTTTTTATTTCTTGTTCAACTGATATTTCTCTTTTACACTGCACAAGCAACAAAAATTCTCAAAATCGTCAATGAAAAACAGTAATAAAGTGTGTGAAATCATTTGAATGAGAAACAGCCAAACAAGGAGGAATCAAAATGGGGAAAAATGATAGTTTACATAGTTTTTTAATTACTTTATGTTTAATTCATACTCTAATAAAAGCAAGGTGACATTGCCATTAATAGGTTTTTAGGAGTGACAAAATGCGATCAAAGTCACAGAACATCATAGATGTAAGATCATGTTGGAGGACAAATTCTCCAGATCAAAAGCAAGGTAAGATGAATGACAACATTGAGCTAACTTTAAAGGGCACATCTTGGATATATTTAGGAGCAAGATCAATGTAATTCTGTTATTTTATATTAAACTTTGGTCAAATATCTGTCACATTTTGAATTTTGTGCAATTTTTTTACCTTGCGCAATACCAGAAAAATTCAGTTGAAATCAAGCCATTTGAGGCGAGTTGGTCCGCCTCTGAAAAAACTTGGCATTTGGATTTCCCAGCAAACATTAATTTTCGTGACGTCACGTGCGGGACACCTCCTTCTGAATCCCATGTCAGAGTTGGTTTGTTTATGAGAATACAACCTGGTGGTTTTCTGCAAATTTCTTCAACATTATCACGGAATTATTAAAATGGTTAACAGATGTATCGTGGGAGGGTGTAGCAACACAAATCTTGATGGGATTAGTACTCATCGTTTTCCAAAAGACCGGACAATGAGAGAGAAATGGGAGCACTTCGTGCGAGGCACCTGGAAAAACTGGCAACATGCAACAGACCACAGCATCATATGCGGGGCTCACTTCATAAAGCCCGACGACTTTGAGAACCATTTGCAGTGGGAAATGGGCTTCGAGAAGCAACTTGATCTGAAAAAAGACACAGTTCCATCTGTTAGAATGTCCAAAGCAACACCGTCTCCATCTGTGTCAGCGTCACCAAAGGAGCCAGCCACGTTCATTTCCCCTGACAGAAGGCGAAGTGCTGCATCCACTGAGGCCCTCGAAGCCGAGGACCAAGCAGAGCTGAGAAAAAGACCAAGAAAATCGGCAATTCACAAGTTGACTGTTGCCAGGGTAAGAAATTAGAGAGACTATACTCTAAATTAGGTGTTCCTGTGTTTGTGTGGTACACGGATAATGTTATTTATTGACACACACAAAAGTAAACAACAGGAAAGCGCTGGGCGATAATACACTTACCTCACATGTATCAAGGGATATACGTGTGAGGGCTTGAGATCTTGGGACCTGTCAAACACATTAAATGTATATACAACCCTGCTTAGCCGATTCCATGTGTGTAGCTTACGAAATCTTTCTCCTACTGTAGCCAGTACTCTTCTAAATGAATAAATATATAAATACATAATAGTAATTAGAAAAAATACAACCCCGATTCCAAAAAAGTTGGGACAAAGTACAAATTGTAAATAAAAACAGAATGCAATAATTTACAAATCTCAAAAACTGATATTGTATTCACAATAGAACATAGACAACATATCAAATGTTGAAAGTGAGACATTTTGAAATTTCATGCCAAATATTGGCTCATTTGAAATTTCATGACAGCAACATATCTCAAAAAAGTTGGGACAGGGGCAATAAGAGGCTGGAAAAGTTAAAGGTACAAAAAAGAAACAGCTGGAGGACCAAATTGCAACTCATTAGGTCAATTGGCAATAGGTCATTAACATGACTGGGTATAAAAAGAGCATCTTGGAGTGGCAGCGGCTCTCAGAAGTAAAGATGGGAAGAGGATCACCAATCCCCCTAATTCTGCGCTGACAAATAGTGGAACAATATCAGAAAGGAGTTCGACAATGTAAAATTGCAAAGAGTTTGAACATATCATCTACAGTGCATAATATCATCAGAAGATTCAGAGAATCTGGAAGAATCTCTGTGCGTAAGGGTCAAGGCCGGAAAACCACACTGGGTGCCCGTGATCTTTGGGCCCTTAGACGGCACTGCATCACATACAGGCATGCTTCTGTATTGGAAATCACAAAATGGGCTCAGGAATATTTCCAGAGAACATTATCTGTGAACACAATTCACCGTGCCATCCGCCGTTGCCAGCTAAAACTCTATAGTTCAAAGAAGAAGCCCTATCTAAACATGATCCACAAGCGCAGACGTCTTCTCTGGGCCAAGGCTCATTTAAAATGGACTGTGGCAAAGTGGAAAACTGTTCTGTGGTCAGACGAATCAAAATTTGAAGTTCTTTATGGAAATCAGGGACGCCGTGTCATTCGGACTAAAGAGGAGAAGGACGACCCAAGTTGTTATCAGCGCTCAGTTCAGAAGCCTGCATCTCTGATGGTATGGGGTTGCATTAGTGTGTGTGGCATGGGCAGCTTACACATCTGGAAAGACACCATCAATGCTGAAAGGTATATCCAGGTTCTAGAGCAACATATGCTCCCATCCAGACGACGTCTCTTTCAGGGAAGACTTTGCATTTTCCAACATGACAATGCCAAACCACATACTGCATCAATTACAGCATCATGGCTGTGTAGAAGAAGGGTCCGGGTACTGAACTGGCCAGCCTGCAGTCCAGATCTTTCACCCATAGAAAACATTTGGCGCATCATAAAACGGAAGATAGGACAAAAAAGACCTAAGACAGTTGAGCAGCTAGAATCCTACATTAGACAAGAATGGGTTAACATTCCTATCCCTAAACTTGAGCAACTTGTCTCCTCAGTCCCCAGACGTTTACAGACTGTTGTAAAGAGAAAAGGGGATGTCTCACAGTGGTAAACATGGCCTTGTCCCAACTTTTTTGAGATGTGTTGTTGTCATGAAATTTAAAATCACCTAATTTTTCTCTTTAAATGATACATTTTCTCAGTTTAAACATTTGATATGTCATCTATGTTCTATTCTGAATAAAATATGGAATTTTGAAACTTCCACATCATTGCATTCCATTTTTATTTACAATTTGTACTTTGTCCCAACTTTTTTGGAATCGGGGTTGTATAATTTATGTAACAATAGATAGATGAGCATTGATACATGAATCCATGGGTTTAGATGCTGAAGCTTTTAGCTCAGGTGACAATTCCATATTTCAATGTAAAATCGCTAGCTGTTAAACTTGGTCTACACAGACTGCGCACTGAATCCATGCAGGGTCTCTCAGCCTGCTGGCGAATCCGCACGTGACGTCACAAATCTGGATCAATTTGTCTCCAGACTCCCTTGGGATTTTTCCAGACACGTTTTGTTATTTTATTTTTTTCTGCTGTAGACAGATGGCCTTGTGCAAAATTACCCTTCTGGATGAGTGTGTAAAGGGACATACTTTCATATAAAAAAAACTAAATTGGTCCAGGATACGCCCTTTAAGGTTGTAAATCTGTCAAAAAAAATTACAAACCTAATTAATTTGTGCATATCACTATAACCTAGTGAGATGCTGTTAAAAAAAAAAGTTTATTAGACAGGAATGAAGGGCAGCACGGTGGTGTAGTGGTTAGCGCTGTCGCCTCACAGCAAGAAGGTCCTGGGTTTGAGCCCAACGGGGGAGGGGGTGTCTTTCTGTGTGGAGTTTGCATGTTCTCCCCGTGTCTGTGTGTGGGTTTCCTCCGGGTCCTCTGGTTTCCCCCAAAGACATGCAGGTTAGGCTAATTGGTGGCTCTAAATTGACCGTAGGTGTGAATGTGAGTGTGGATGGTTGTTTGTCTCTGTGTGTCAGCCCTGTGATGATCTGGCGACTTGTCCAGGGTGTACCCCGCCTCTTTCCCATAGTCAGCTGGGATAGGCTCCAGCTTGCCTGCGATCGTACACAGGATAAGTGGCTACAGATAATGGATGGATAGACAGGAATGAAACAAGAAAAGCCGAAGCATGGTGGTGCAGTGGTTAGCACTGCTGGGTTCGAACCCCATGACTGACTGGGGCCATTCTATGTGGAGTTTCTATGTTTTCTATGCTCTATGCGTGGGTTTCCTCCCACAGTCCAAAGACATGCAGATTAGATTAGGCTACTCTAAATTGCCCATAGGTATGAATGTGAGTGTGAATGGTTGTTCATCTGTTAGCCTTGTGATAGATTGGTGACCTGTTCAGTGCTCTCATCCGAAGTTAGCTGGGATTGGCTCCAGCTTCCCCCACAGTCCAGACAGATAAGCAGCATCGATAAAGGATGGACGGAATAAAACATGTTTGGTTTGTAATATTACTTTCCCATTTTTTATCTAAACATGCCATTATACAACCATAATGTTTTGTTTGCATTTGAATATTTAAGATCTGCAGAAGCCAAGACAAAGTACAAAGAGTATTTAAATAGTATTGCTAGTATATTATGTACCAGTACACCAACCTTGTAATGTTTGTGCCTCCTTTGGCTTTCAGAATTACATAAAATAATCTGTGCATCATGGGTTCCACAAATGATGGATGCATTGTTCAGGAATATTGTACCATGCAGAATTAACTGAAGTTAATATGAATAATTATGCAGTTGCTGTGGATAGCATTTTCAACCTCACTTGAGGTATGCTCAGTAGGGTTCAAACCTGCCCACTAAAGCACTGAACACTCATTGCCATTCCTATTACCATTCACTGGCAAGGTACGATGCATATTAAAGGTGCATCTCAAAAAATTAGAATATTGTGAAAAAGTTCAGTAATTTAAGAAAGTGAAAATGTAATATATTCTAGGACTCATTACACAAACTAAAATGGTTCAAGCATTTTTCTATTTTAATTTTGATAATTATGGCCTACAGTGCAAAAATTTAAAAAATAAATTTCAAAATATTAGAGTATTTCATTTCAAGTTTGAGTGAATAACTATTCAAAACAGTATAAATACTGTGTATCTCTTGGTCTAGTTCAGTACACGCAACCACAATCATGGGGAAGATTGTTGACTTGACAGTTTTCCTGAAGACGATCATCGACACCCTCCACAAGGAGGGTAAGCCACAGAAGGTAATTGCTGAAAGGGCTGGCTGGAAAAGGTGCACAAGTAACAGAGATGACCACAGCTTTGAGAGGATTGTCAAGAAAAGTCGATTCAAGAATTTGGGAGATCTTCACAAGCAGTGGACTGAGGCTGGTGTCAGTGCATCAAGAGCCACCCTACACAGACATTTTCAAGAAAGGGGCTACAACTGTTACATTCCTAATATCAAGCCACTCCTGAACCAGAGACAAAGTCAGAAGCCTCTTACATGGGCTAAGGAGAGAAAGAACTGGACTGTTGCTCAGTGGTCCAAAGTCCTCTTTTCAAATGAAAGTAAATTTTGCATTTCATTTAGAACTCAAGGTCCTAGAGTCTGGAGGAAGAGTGGAGAAGCACAGAATCCAAGGTGTTTGAAGTCCAGTGTGAAGTTTCTACAGTCTGTGATGATTTGGGGTGCCATGTCATCTGCTGGGCGGCACGGTGGTGTAGTGGTTAGCGCTGTCGCCTCACAGCAAGAAGGTCCTGGGTTCGAGCCCCGGGGCCGGCGAGGGCCTTTCTGTGCGGAGTTTGCATGTTCTCCCCGTGTCCGCGTGGGTTTCCTCCGGGTGCTCCGGTTTCCCCCACAGTCCAAAGACATGCAGGTTAGGTTAACTGGTGACTCTAAATTGACCGTAGGTGTGAATGTGAGTGTGAATGGTTGTGTGTCTATGTGTCAGCCCTGTGATGACCTGGCGACTTGTCCAGGGTGTACCCCGCCTTTCGCCCGTAGTCAGCTGGGATAGGCTCCAGCTTGCCTGCGACCCTGTAGAAGGATAAAGCGGCTAGAGATAATGAGATGAGAATGAGATGTCATCTGCTGGTGTTGGTCCACTGTGTTTTATCAAGTCCAAAAGTCAATGCAGCCATCTACCAGGAGATTTTAGAGCACTTCATGCTTCCATCTGCTGACAAGCTTTATGGAGATGCTGATTTCCTTTTCCAGTAAGGCTTAGCACCTGCCCACAGTGCCAAAACTACTACCAAATGGTTTCCTGACCATGATATTACTGTGCTTGATTGGCCAGCCAACTCACCTGACCTGAACCCCATAGAGAATCTATGGGGTATTGTCAAGAGGAAGATGAGAAACACCCGACCCAAAAATACAGACGAGCTGAAGGCTGATATTAAAGCAACCTGGGCTTCAATCACACCTCAGCAGTGCCACAGGCTGATCACCTCTATGCCACACCACATTGATACAGTAATTCATGGTAAAGGAGCCCCAACCAAGTATTGAGTGTATAAATGAACATACTTTTCAGAGGTTGGACATTTCTGTATTGTAAATCCTGTTTTGATTGATCTTAGGAAATATTCAAATAATTTGAGATACTGGATTTCTGATTTTCATGAGCTATAAGAAATAATCAAAATTTTTTAAAAAGGCTTAATTTTTTACTTTACATGTCATGAATAATGAATAGAATATATGAAAGTTGGCCTTTTTGAATTAAATTACAAAAAAAAATTAACTTTTAGAATATTCAAATTTTTTTGAGATGCGCCTGTATGCTGGAAATGACCATTCAAGTATAAATGCATTGTAGGCATAAAGGGGAATTGTTTGGTAAAATACACCATGTTGGTTAGACTATTTTCAGTAGGTATCAGGGTCCCTGAAAAATACAAGAAAATCATTCAGCACAGCATCACACCAACACCACTGGTCTTTATTTTTTTCACCAAACCAACTGGTTCCTGGTTTGAAACCTGAATTCACCCGATCAGACCATTTTTTTTAAACTTCAGTGGTCCACAGTTGATGCTCTTGTGCCCCTTAGATTTTGTCTACAGGATCAGCAGGCAGTGGTGGTTCTTTCCCCCCCCTCTTTTGACCAATCTCTGTAAACCTTTGGGGAGATGCTAGGAGTACCTTTTTGTCCCCCCAGCATATAATGCAGAGGGATAAGGCTATCACTCTGTCTGTCCATCTGTAAACATTGTAGTTTCTGGAGCATAACTCAAAAACTATTATGAATTTTTTTTTCACAAAACCTGACAGTTATGTTAAGTGACTAGAGGAGTTGTGCCTTTTGACATTTTGGGATTTCTGTGATTTTTATTTTTTCCATGGCAACCAATTCAACTTAGGAAAATTTGGAGTGGGGTTTCATGTGGTAACAATTGTGCACTGCGCATGCGCATAACCATTAGAATCACCAGAACAATGAATTGTGATCTCGCGATATGAACAGTTGATCTTGCATTATCATTGTGTTATAAAAATGTAAGAATGAGTGTAACAATAGCACAATGCGCATAAGTATTACAAATCACCAGAACGGCGTCTCGCGATATGAACAGTTGGTCTCGCATTATCGTTTTGCAAGAATTAGTGTAACAATAGTGCACTGCGCATGCACATAAGTACAACCCCAATTCCAAAAAAATTGGTACGCTGTATAAACTGTAAATAAAAACAGAATGCGATAATTTGCAAATCTTGGAAACACTATATTTCATTGAAAATAGTAGAAAGACAACATATGAAATGCTGAAACTGAGAAATGTTATTGTTTTTTGGAAAATAGATGCTAATTTTAAAGCTGATGTCAGCCACACGATTCAAAAAAGTTGGGACAAGGGTATGTTTACCACTGTGTTGCATCACCTCTACTTTTAACAATGCTCTGTAAACATTTGGGAACTGAGGAGACCAATTGTTGTAGTTTTGGAAGAGAAATGTTGTCCCATTCTTGCCTGATATACAATTTCAGTTCCTCAACAGTTCAGCGTTTCCTTTGTCATATTTTGTACTTCATAATGCACCAAATGTTTTAAATGGGAGACAGGTCTGGACTGCAGGCAGGCCAGTTTAGCACCTGGACTCTTTTACTACGGAGCCATGCAGTTTTAATATGTGTAGAAAGTGGTTTGACATTGTCCTGCTGGAAGAAGGAAGGCCTCCCCTGAAAAAGATTTTGTCTGGATGGCAGCATATTGCTCTGAAACGTGTATATATCATCCAGCATTAATGACGCCTTCCCAGAAGTAGAAGCTACCCATGTCATGTGCACTAATGCACCCTCATACCATCACAGATGCTGGCTTTTGAATTGTGCACTGATAAGCCGGATGGTTCCTCTCCTCTTTAGCCTGGAGGATGTGGTGACCATTATTTCTAAAAAGAATTTCTACTTTTGATTCATTAGACCTCGGGACAATTTTCCATTTTGCCTCAGTCCATCGTAAAAGAGCTCGGGCCCAGAGAAGGTGCCAGTGTTTCTGGATATTGTTTATATCTGGTTTTAACTTGCATTTGTGGATGCAGTAATGAACTGTTTTCACAGACGATGGTTTTCTGAAGTGTTCCTGAGCCCATACAGTGATTTCCACTACAGACACGTGTTTGCTTTTAATGCAATGTTGCCTGAGGGCCTGAAGATCACAGGCATCCAATGTCAGTTTTCAGCCTTGTCTCTTGCATACAGAGATTTCTCCAGATTCTCTGAATCTTTTAATGATATTATGGACCATAGATGATGTGATTCTCAAATTCTTTGCAATTTTACATTGAGGAACATTATTCTTAAATTGTTGCACTGTTTGCCCACACAGTCTTTCACAGAGCGGTGAACCCCTCCCCATCTTTACTTCTGAGAGACTCCGCCTCTCTGGGATGCTCTTTTTATATCCAATCAACTTTAGTCTGGTTAACACCAGACCATATCACAAGTGAAATATGGTCTGGAATCCGCCTATTGAATTTCTCGTAGGGGAGGTGTGGTTTACGATTGTCAACGGCCGTTTATTGGACGTTGCGAATGTCTATCATTTGGCGTATACGTAGCCCATGGCCAATCATGGCAGTTGTACCCGGTGACGTAGTTAGAGCGACAAAGAAGACGAAGAGGCGAAGAAAGACTGTAACGCCAAACGCTGTTCTTTTTTTAAAACAAACTTTCGCTCTAAACTATTCAGAACAGTGTCTAAAGCTTGATCGAAAGTTTGGTTCGTATCGCTCGCCGCCATGTTAAATGTGATCCGTAAACAGTCCCAAATAAACTACAAGCTTCCGTTTGTCAAGTAGTACGCGTCACCGTCTTTCCACCCCTCCCCACTCTCTGATTGGCTCCCTAACTCAGGCGAGCCTTTAGACCATAGTTTCCATGCTGTCTTTTCAGATCGGAACGATTGTGCAAAGCAGCATAGGATTTCCCAGGCTAAATCATCTTACTGATCTGTTGACAATTAACCAAATTAGTTTTCTTTTCTTTTTTTTTTAGCATTACACAACTTTTTCAGTCTTTTGTTGCTCCGTCTCAATTTTTCTGAAACGTGTTGCTGACATCAAATTTAAAATGAGCATGTATTTTTCAGAAAACAATAAAACTTCAGTTTCAACATGTGATATGTTGTCTTTGTACTATTTTCAATGAAATATAGGGTTTCCATGATTCGCAAATCTTCACATTCTGTTTTTATGTTTTACACAGTGTCCCAACTTTTTTGGAATTGGGGTTGTATTACAATCACCAGAACAGCGAATTGTGATCTCGCGATATGAACAGTTGATCTCACGTTATCCAAAGGTGTACACAAGAACGAGTATAAGAATGTAAGAATGAGTGTAACAATAGCAAAACTTCATTACCATTTAGCACTTATCCAGATCAAGTTTGATTACCCATTCTATTTCTTGATAAACTTTGGAACCAATCAGAACTAGAAACGAAATTAGAAAAACCTCGTTATAACTTCGTAGTATCGGAAGATAATCGGCAGATAAAAAGACAAATGAAATTCACCTCATGGTTCGCCAAGGCTACTGATTTGATATCAAGTCAGTGAGGTTTATTTTAAGAAAATTTACCTTTTGATTATCACAAATTTTGTTTGGTCCTTCTGAAAAGTCAAATGAAAGGTTTTGTAAGTTGTTTTTGGCTTTTTGGCAGATACTTAGGCTAAGAAGTCCGAAGTAAAGAAACAAAATGTGCTCATTAGTACAAAATAATGCTTCTAAGACAATTCATGAACAAGTGCTTTCTTACTATGTTGAAAATAGATATAGTTCACAGCACTGTATTTTGAACAAAGCCCTGATGCTGTTCACAGCTTGGTGATGCTTGCAAGAGATGAAGCTAGCATAACTGATAACATTACACACACACACACTAATATATATATATATATATATATATATATATATATATATATATACACATACATACATACATACACACACACACACACACACACACACATACAACCCCGATTCCAAAAAAGTTGGGACAAAGTACAAATTGTAAATAAAAACGGAATGCAATGATGTGGAAGTTTCAAAATTCCATATTTTATTCAGAATAGAACATAGATGACATATCAAATGTTTAAACTGAGAAAATGTATCATTTAAAGAGAAAAATTAGGTGATTTTAAATTTCATGACAACATATCTCAAAAAAGTTGGGACAAGGCCATGTTTACCACTGTGAGACATCCCCTTTTCTCTTTACAACAGTCTGTAAATGTCTGGGGACTGAGGAGACAAGTTGCTCAAGTTTAGGGATAGGAATGTTAACCCATTCTTGTCTAATGTAGGATTCTAGTTGCTCAACTGTCTTAGGTCTTTTTTGTCGTATCTTCCGTTTTATGATGCACCAAATGTTTTCTATGGGTGAAAGATCTGGACTGCAGGCTGGCCAGTTCAGTACCCGGACCCTTCTTCTATGCAGCCATGATGCTGTAATTGATGCAGTATGTGGTTTGGCATTGTCATGTTGGAAAATGCAAGGTCTTCCCTGAAAGAGACGTCATCTGGATGGGAGCATATGTTGCTCTAGAACCTGGATATACCTTTCAGCATTGATGGTGGCTTTCCAGATGTGTTAGCTGCCCATGTCACACGCACTAATGCAACCCCATACCATCAGAGATGCAGGCTTCTGAACTGAGCACTGATAACAACTTGGGTCGTTCTTCTCCTCTTTAGTCCGAATGACACGGCGTCCCTGATTTCCATAAAGAACTTCAAATTTTGATTCGTCTGACCACAGAACAGTTTCCCACTTTGCCACAGTCCATTTTAAATGAGCCTTGGCCCAGAGAAGACGTCTGCGCTTCTGGATCATGTTTAGATATGGCTTCTTCTTTGAACTATAGAGTTTTAGCTGGCAACGGCGGATGGCACGGTGAATTGTGTTCACAGATAATGTTCTCTGGAAATATTCCTGAGCCCATTTTATGATTTCCAATACAGAAGCATGCCTGTATGTGATGCAGTGCCGTCTAAGGGCCCGAAGATCACGGGCACCCAGTATGTTTTTCCGGCCTTGACCCTTACGCACAGAGATTCTTCCAGATTCTCTGAATCTTTTGATGATATTATGCACTGTAGATGATGATATGTTCAAACTCTTTGCAATTTTACACTGTAGAACTCCTTTCTGATATTGCTCCACTATTTGTCGGCGCAGAATTAGCAGGATCGGTGATCCTCTTCCCATCTTTACTTCTGAGAGCTGCTGCCACTCCAAGATGCTCTTTTTATACCCAGTCATGTTAAAGGTCCCATGGCATGGTAGTTTGTTGATGCTTTAAATGGGCTCGTGGAGGTTTCCGGATGTTATATCCGCAGCCTTTCTCGAAATGAACCCTCGGCACGTAGATATAGCCTCCTGGGAGAAAGCCCCATTTCAGCGCTTTTCCCAGTGCGTCGTTTTGCTAATGAGAAGCAGGAGGCGGGGAAGGGTAGAGGGTGGGGGCGGGTCTTATCATTAATATTCATGACATGTAAACGTGTTACCTCTGATTGGCTAAAAGCACTGTGACGCTACCTCCAGTGGGTCAGAACAAGCGGATGTGGGTGTCTTACTATGGCGAGAGAGAAGGAACAAACCGCGAAGGGAAAAATACCGCACGCTGACGTCATTAAGGTGCGCCACGAGGAAATAAAATAAATTCAACAAATGTTTGGGTTTTTACTGAACAAACAAACAAATAAAATGAACGAGTGACTTAAAAAAAAAAAGAATGTGGGTGTCTTTGTAAAAACTGTTTTGATTGGCTATTATAACAGAGCATGCTGCATGCTTTTTGGTTTTGTAGCGCAGAGTACCTGGCTAACTGCAGGAAGCGGTTAGCTGCACAGCTAATGTAGCCATTGCAAGGCTAACGTGGCACTGATTTTAAAACACGGCAAAACATAAGCTCATAAGTTACAGTCAATTTCCAGACTAAACTCAGTTTAACAGAGCGATGCTGCATGCTCTTTAGTTTTGTAGCGCAGAGTACCTAGCTAACTGCAGGAAGCGGTTAGCTGCACAGCTAATGTAGCCATTGCTAGGCTAACGTGGCAACGATTTTAAAACACGGCAAAACGACCAGTTATACACTTACTTGTTCGGTGTTTGAGGCTGATGCGGCAGGGATGCTTGGCACAGACCCAGGCTTCAGTAACAGTTGATGTGCAAAACCTGCCCTGTACTGTCCCAAGTTGTGGAAATATTCATCAGTAAAATGCTTCCGACAAACATACACCGTCTTAGGTAGACTCAACGGCGTATTATTGAAGTAAATAAAATTAAGCCACTGTGTCTTCAGGGGCTCTCCCGTCGGCAGTAAAAACAGACTCCTTTCTGTGTTGTCACATCCATGTACAGCACAACTTCCATGTTTCGCTCGCTTAGGTGATGCCATGTTGTCATGTCCTCTATGGTCTCCTCACTACAACTGGGCGGGCAATCCATACGGTGGGTGGGAATCCAGAGGGGGGGCGTGGGGATCATCTCCCTTGCTGACGTCGGCAAGGGAAGAGCTTCTCAACGCGCCGTTTTGACGCGCCATTCTCAAATATTGGGCATAGTTTGGTTTACACATTATGAAATTTCTAGCCACTGGGGTGACTTAAGAAGGTCAGAGAAACTCATTTTAACGTTAAAAAACCTCAGAAAGTGAAAATTTCATGCCATGGGACCTTTAATGACCTATTGCCAATTGACCTAATGAGTTGCAATTTGGTTCTCCAGCTGTTCCTTTTTTGTACCTTTAACTTTTCCGGCCTCTTATTGTCCCTGTCTCAACTTTTTTGAGATGTGTTGCTGTCATGAAATTTCAAAATGTCTCACTTTCGACATTTGATATGTTGTCTATGTTCTATTGTGAATACAATATCAGTTTTTGAGATTTGTAAATTATTGCATTCCGTTTTTATTTACAATTCGTACTTTGTCCCAACTTTTTTGGAATCGGGGTTGTATATATATTCTATTTACTATATGGACATTGTATCAGAAAACAATTTTATTTATAAGCAGTAGCCACATGTACCCATAGGGGTACCTTGTCTTTCTTGCTGTTGTGCAATTGTCCTGTACAATATAAGTAAACAATTAGTTCTTTTTAATTTAGAGCTATAATTTAGCCTTAACATTGTCTCCTCATCAGAGTGGCAATGTAATAATTACATTTTTAAGCACCCTTCATGAAAATGAGCAAAAATTAATATAATGCAACATGATGCAAAGTGATATTCTCCGATTGTTTGATGGAAATTTTGAATTACTGTGTGCAATGTTTATTTTAGGTGAAGGATGCCAATAGGTCTGGAGTGCATGGTATGTTACGGCATTTGTGTTACCACTTATATTAAATAATAAAGTTATGGCCTGAAGGTTAGAGAAGCAGCCTTGGGCCCAAAGGGTCGCTGGTTCGATTCCCAGTATTGGCAGGAAAAACGTGAGGGGAGTTGACTGAATGACCAGCACTTTCCCCTCCCTCTGTATCATGGCTGAAGTTGCCTTGAGCAAGGCACCTAACCACCAACTGCTCCTCGGGTGCTGTAGCATAGTTGCCCACCGTTCTGTGTGTGTGTGTGTGTGTGCGCGCGTGCGTGCATGCATGCATGCATGCATGCATGTGTTCACTGCTTCAGATGGGTTAAATGCAAAGGATGAATTTCACTGTGCTTGAGTGTACATGTGACAAATAAAGGCTTCTTCTTATAACAGCATATCCACATATTTATGGTTAGGACCTATAAATATCTCAAAGAAAAGTAATTAAGTATTAAACTTTGGACATGCAACAAACATCTGTATCCACTGTGATTAACGGAAACACAGGCTCAAAGTACAGCACTTCTGTGCATTAGCTCTAGTCAGGTTTTTAGTCATTGTCATCAAAACGTCAATCAGCTGGATGAATCATTTAAGGAAAAACAAAAAGCCCTTTACTCATTTTTACTCTCATACAAGGGCAAAACTTCCAGATTTTTGTGTACAGATTTAAAGAGTTCAGTCATTTCACCAACCAGCATTTCTTAAATGAACATATTTATTTTGTATGGGCTTGGTTAACCATATGACGTTACTATATGAAAGCTAAGAGGTTACCTGATCTAAACATGAGCCATGATGGACAGCAGTACAAGCGATGTGCGTCAGAGTGTTAAAACAAGCTAAAATCATTTGATTTGATCAGCAAGTGAAATAATATTATGTGAGGGATGAACAAAGCTCTATGAATATACTTTACCGAGTCATTACATTTGATTTTGATAAAGGCCTGAATAATGTGCATTATTACGGAAATTAAAGATTTGACATTTGGAAGATTTGGCATTTTGAAGAAAAGGGAAAGAATATTTAGTAAATGCTACCACCCTTCAATGTTTTACAGGTGATTTTCCCTAGTTTGGTCATCAAATCTTTCTTGTTCCACTGAGCTATACATTCATCTGAGATCTTCATGTCCACCTGAGGAAATACAGACAGACATGTAAAACTCAGCATCCTGCCCACCATCCTCAATGCAAGGTCAAAGTTTGCTTCAAATTTCACCTTCACATACCTGAATCTTCTCAAACACCTTCTTTTTTGGCTTGAGTTCATCATCCGGTGTCCCTGATGTATATCCGTCTACAAAGACACGGTCACCTGGTACTGATCCTTCAGGTGGATCCAAAGGCTCTACTCTTTTGGGCTGACCGTCACTGTTATATACAGTGTAAACAAATAAGGTCAACGCACATTACATCATACATTTTAAAGGTTATCAAATGCAAGCCAGACAACATGGGCCTTATTAAATCAAAAGTGTTTTTTTTTTTTAATTGAACCGTGTCAGCTTGTTTTAACCTGGATATCAGGAATACTCACACTGCTGCACAGAGCAACATAGCCTGAGACTCGATCCCCCGCATCTTCTGAGGCTTCAAATTGCACAGCACCACCACATGTCGGTCCTGTAGCTCCTCCAGGGAAACGTAGGCCACCAGTCCACTCACGACAGTCCGAGGCTGCTCTTCTCCAACGTCAATCTTCTCTAAATAAAGGGTGTCTGCATCTGGGTGCTGTAGAGTTGAAGATAAGAAAGGCATGTAAGCACCATAAAGTAAAGCAATAAAGTTTGCTGTCAATATTGTGCTCTTCAATCAACACTCAATATTCACTTAAACTGTAATTAAAGGAACAGTCCACCGTACTTCCATAATGAAATATGCTCTTATCTGAATTGAGACGAGCTGCTCCGTACCTATCCGAGCTTTGCGCGACCTCCCAGTCAGTCAGACGCAGTCAGACGCGCTGTCACTCCTGTTAGCAATGTAGCTAGGCTCAGTATGGCCAATGGTATTTTTTGGGGCTGTAGTTAGATGCGACCAAACTCTTCCACGTTTTTCCTGTTTACATAGGTTTATATGAGCAGTGACATGAAACAAGTTCAGTTACACAAATTGAAACGTAGCGATTTTCTATGCTATGGAAAGTCCGCACTATAATGACAGGCGTACTAACACCTTCTGCGCGCTTCGGCAGCGCATTGATACGGAGCTCAGACATCAATGCGCTGCCGAAGCGCGCAGAAGGTGTTAGTACGCCTGTCATTATAGTGCGGACTTTCCATAGCATAGAAAATCGCCACGTTTCAATTTGTGTAACTGAACTTGTTTCATGTCACTGCTCATATAAACCTATGTAAACAGGAAAAACGTGGAAGAGTTTGGTCGCATCTAACTACAGCCCCAAAAAATACCATTGGCCATACTGAGCCTAGCTACATTGCTAACAGGAGTGACAGCGCGTCTGACTGCGTCTGACTGACTGGGAGGTCGCGCAAAGCTCGGATAGGTACGGAGCAGCTCGTCTCAATTCAGATAAGAGCATATTTCATTATGGAAATACGGTGGACTGTTCCTTTAAAGCTATAAAGCTCTAGTAGAAATGTAAACAACTGTTTGGTTAACTCTGGCACTCACCTACTATGATTAACAGTCTTAAATCAAACAAAATAAAATACTAGATACATTTGACATACCTTCTCTACAGCAACAATTTTGCCCACTCGGAGATCCAGTCTGGACGGGATGATCTCATCCTCCTCTTCTGCCTTTTTGGGGTTCGCTTTTGCTGCACCCTCTATAAAACAGTTACAAACTCTCAGTCAGGCTGAATGAAAGGACAAACTTCATCCACATATACTCCGAGTGTGTGTATACTCAACCTTTGTGTTGTATTGTACTTACTGTTTTTTGAGGGATAGGCTGAACTGGTCAGTTTCTTCAGCTGTGGTGACTCAAACTTTTTCCTGATGGGATCCAGAAGTTTGTTCAAGGCCACCTCTACTGACGCCTTTAAATCACCAGGATGGATTTGCTATAGATCAAATGTTCAAAGAGTGTTACTACAGAAGACATACCAAGCACAATATGTAGTCACTTTGAAGTTAAACATAACAGGTGAAAATAAAGATGCGAACTGGACACAAATATCATCTTTACATCAGAGTTCACAAATGTCCGCCAATGATTTGGTAACTTTTCATGTGTGCAACATGTACAGGTTTATAGGAGAAGATACGAACTATAGACACTCAGTTGTGTCCCCTGGCCATATATTACATTAGGGACCATATTTTACCCTGGTCGTTTAGGTTTCTGGGCACCAAAATCATGGGACTACACAGCACACTGGAAGTTTTCCATGGCCTTTGGCCCTATATAAAACATTTAGCATTTGTCCACCACTGAGGATGCATTTATGCTGTCCTCTCAAAAAATAGCTGCTTAACCTTCAATCTCTCATTTTATTCTGAACATATTTATTCTTTCCACATTCACTGGATATGAGAAATCGTGCGCTCTGATTGGCTACTCTACTACTAGGCCATCAGCTCATATACCATGAGTAGAGAAAAACAAAAGGGTGGAGTGTGTTACTGAACCAACGAAGGACGAAATAAAAACTCGAATTGAAAACAAAACCCCCCAAAAAATACAAAAAAAAGGCAACAAAATATGGAATGAAAGTATTTGATGGTAAGAACGTGTATTTTTTTTATTTTTCAAGAATCATCGCATTTTTCACAAATTGCTACTGTCATTTTGTTTACATTCTAAGTGGAAATTATTTTGTCAGATGTTTTGTATAAAGTTTTCATTTATCGAATTTGCAAAAAATAAAAAATGCCCCGTTTGTCAAAATCCAGTGAATATGGATAGAATAAAACAGTTATTCCACTCAATCTCGTCGTACATGGCTTATAGCCCAGTCGTCACTACACACCTCATCGGCTATCAGCTCATTTACAACTCAATTTCGTGGATTAACTGTTATTTTTATATAAACACACACACACACACACACACACAAACTAACGGAAACAACTACACTTTGCAAAAATTAAAAAAAAAAAAAAGGAAAATATGAACTCCACTTACTTCCTCAGCAAAGTCTTTCTCTACTTCCTCATACGATGTGTAAACTTTGTCTCCCCCCCATTTAGGATCCCTTTTAATCACAAATTCTAGTGAAGAGAAAATAAGAGATCATTAATAAACCATTTTACTGCAGATTGAATTAGTTCTAACATTGTGATTTTGCTCACTAGCATGCAGCGGGAAGAGGACATGCTTGACAAAAGAAAGCACTCCATTGTTTTGGATATTGCCAGGTTCACAGAAGGCCTTCTTCAGTTTCTTCTTTACATCATCCTTCTTGTCAAGTAGGTCTATCTTGGATTCCTTCGATTGTCAAAGCAAAAGTATTCAAATGAAATATTTCCCAAAGTTAATGGAGAGCAACAGTAAACAGTTCTCAAAGATCCAGGCTTTAGTTATGCAGATCTGTAGCTCACCTCTTCAGAGGAGCTCATCTTGCTTCCAGTTAGGCCAGGCACCATGGGGTTCATCATGTGGATCCGCTTAGTGTAACCTAGAGAGGGCAGGTACTACAGGAGAAGAGGAAAACACTAAAATCAATCCAACTTAACTGGACATACTGCAACCACAAAGAGGATTTGTTGTGAAGGACAACTGAGTAAAAAAAATACAATTTAAAAAAAAATGGCTTGACAATATTATTGGTTAATAAGAGCTAATTGCAGATAAAATGGTATTAGAGTTTATAATGGCTGATAAATGACAATTAAAAAAGGAACAGAGAGATGGAACGGCATGGTGGTGTAGTGGTTAGCACCGTTGCCTCACAGCAAGAAGGTTCTGGGTTCGAGCCCAGCAGCTGGCGGGGGTTCTTTCTGTATGGAGTTTGCATGTTCTCCCCGTGTCTGCGTGGGTTTCCTCCGGGTGCTCCGGTTTCCCCCACAGTTCAAAGACATGCAGTTAGGTTAACACGGGACGGCCTTGGGCCCTTGAGCAAGGTACTTAACCCCTGACTGCTCCCCGGGCGCTGTAGTATGGCTGCCCACTGCTGGGTGTGTGTGTGCGCATGCATGTGTTCACTGCTTCAGATGGGTTAAATGCAGAGGATGAATCTCACTGTGCTTGAAGTGTGCATGTGACAAATAAAGGTTACTACTACTTCTGAAAATGGATACTTCAACCATGCTAGGATGTTGTTGTTCCACAGTTTGTCCACCAGAGGGCACACTGCAACTCAACTGTTGGCAACACTTATTTGGAATGTCACAAATCGTAACAATCAGCTGACACACGTACAGTAGAGCAGAGTAGCCCATGATTTTTTTTATTTATAATTTCTCTTTGATGTTCATATGGACATATGACAGGCCCACATACACCACACACAATTTCCTTTAATAATGTCACTGCAATTACCTGCACCCAAGACTCCACTTCCCAGAATTCACAGTGGCCTTCAAATAGTGCTGCCTCAGACTACAACACCCATCCTGAACTTCACGGCTCACAGTCTCCTGATTGCACACACCTAAACTCAAGCACCACAGCACACTATAAAAGCACACTCACAGCACCAAAACTTTGCTAAGTAAACACTCAGAGTTCCGTGTGTCTGATTTTACCAAGCCTTTTGAATATTTCTCTGCTTTGAAGAACAACAACAACTTTATTCATCACACGCTTATGAAATTCCTCTCTGCATTTAACCCATCTAAAGCAGTGAACACACACCTGAGCAATGAGCACACACACATACCCAGAGCAGTGGGCAGCCATGCTAACAGCCCCTGGGGAGCAGTTGGGAGTTCGGTACCTTGCTCAAGCGCACCTCAGCTCAAGGCTGTCCCATATTAACCTAAACGCATGTCTTTGGACTGTGGGGGAAACCAGAGCACCCAGAGGAAACCCACACAGACACGGGGAAAACATGCAAACTCCGCACAGAAAGGCCCCCGTCGGCTGCTGGGCTCGAACCCAGAAGCTTCTTGCTGTGAGGTGACCGTGCTAACCACTTACACCACCACCTTTGTTTTGCACTTTGCCTCTGATTTCCTGTTTGTTCCTCGCCTGACCTTTGCCCGTTTTTGATTCTACTTTCTGCCTTACCCTTTAGATTTGCCTGCCTGAATAAAATCTCTTTCAGCTTTGACATCCATATCTGACAAATTAGTAGTACTAATGAATACAAATATTGAAATCGTTATCAGTCTTAAAAATCCTACATCAGTCAGGTTCTACTTGGCAAGATAATAAAGTGCCTACAAATTCATACCTTTTCAGCCAAAGTGAAGATCTTCCTCTGGTCCACTCCACCAAACTGAGCATCCACCTTTAAGTACTCCTCATCCAGTGCCTAAATCCCCCCCAAAAAATCCTACGATCTCAGGATTCTTATTTCAAATCTAACAGGGCCTGTATAGAAATTTATACAAGCTTTACATGTACAGTATCAGTTCCAGCTAAGTGAAGTTAAGCACCTGCAATCCGGGGTAGAGCAGGCCGCTTAGGAGAGGATGCTCCACCTGCTTCACTACTTCAGCCCCAGCCTTCTTTGCATCATGCTCCGTCACCATGGACGAAAGTCGGTATACATCTAGTGTGTACTCCCTGCGTAACAGTGAAAATAACAGTATAGGAGGTGAGATAGAATGGAAGTGTTTACTTCAGGGGCAGCACCGTATTGCAGTGCGCAGCGCTCATGCTCTCTCCATATCTGCATGGATTTCTCCACTCTCCTTCTACCCCCCCCAAAAAAAAAAACATAAGTAGGAATATTGTCTCTGTTAAATTGCCCCTATGTGTGAAAGAGCATCCAATCCAGTCCAGGGTATGTTCCTGTCTCATGCCCAGTGCTCCTGGGATAGGGACTGAATGCACCACAACCCTGACTAGGATAAAATGCTTACTGAAGACGAAAGAATGAATGAATATTTATTTCAATGATATGCACACAGGCTGCATGGCTGATCATACGCTTGTTGGGATTTTGAGGATTTTTTTTTTCTTCTTTTACAAAACTCATTGTGTGATACTTTGTCTAGTGCAGGGTTCACCAATCTTATTCAGGCAGCTCGGAATTTTAAATCCATACAAATAGAAACTGCATGTGATTCCACCTCAATCTTCATCTTGGTGAAGTAACTATATAGTCGTAAATATTATGTGCAAGCTCTGTTTGGATGGAATGAAAACCAGCAACCACACTGGTATATATAATTACCTCCTATTATATAATTATAACTGCGATTTTATAGGGTGTGTAGAGTGATTTTTGCACAAGACAGCAGTCTCTCACCTGCTCAGCTGGAAGTCTGTGCCTTTGACAAACTTTAATTTATCCAGAGGGACTCCAATACTCTCCAACATGGCCTTAATGATCTGCTCATAGTATTGAACCCGGAGCTCGAGCAGCTCCCAAGGTGCCTTCATGTTGTCCAAGTAGGCATGAAGGTCAGCAAAAAGGATGGTCACCTACCAGTCACAAAGGAGTGATAAAGTGTGTCCACATTAATAATGCATCATTATGAATGAACAACACTTTCATTTCCAAAATAAGAACGTTTATACATGCCGATGCTGGTAGAGGTAGAAAGAGAGTTTAGAGTCTGCTGAATTAGCTGTAAAGGTTTATTTGTAAATAATTTTATTTCAACAACATTACAATTAAAATGTCTGCTGAAGCACGACTGGCTGATGTTTAAAGTCCTGGTAATCTTTATTTGTAATTTTTTTTTTTTTAAATAAATGAACATCACACAGCCCCATTTCCAAAAATGTTTGTAAGCTGTGTAAAATATAAATAAAAACAGAACGTGAGGTCATTGCAAATCATTGAAAATGGTACAAATGTTAAAATATTAAATGTTGATGATGATAAATTTTTACTGTTGTTTGAAAAATATATGCTCATTTTGAATTTGATGTCAGCAACATGTTTCAAAAAAAGTTGGGACAGGGGCATGTTTACCACTGTGTTGCATCACCTCTACTTTTAACAACACTCTATAAATGTTTGGGAACTGAGGAGACCAGTTACTGTAGTTTTGAAAGGGAAATGTTATCCAATTCGTGCCTGATACATAATTTCAGTTGCTCAACACTTCGGGGTCTCCTTTGTCATATTTTTCGTTTTGTAATGTGCCAAATGTTTTCAGTGGGAGACAGGTCTGGACTGCTGGCAGGCTAGTTTAGCACTCATACTCTTTTACTACAGAGCCATGCAGTTGTAATACATGCAGAATGCGGTTTTGCATTGTCTTGCTGAAATAAGCAAGGCCTTCCCTGAAAAAGACGTTGTCTGGATGGCAGCATATGTTTGATGATGTGACCCCTAAATGCTTTGCAATTTTATGTTGAGGAATACTATTCCTAAATTGCACAATTTGCCCATGCAGTCTTTGACAGAGTGGTGAACCCCTCCCCATACTTCTGACAGACTCAGCATTTTTTTTAAGCATTACATAACTCATCCATTCTTTTGTTCCCCCTGTCCCAACTATTTTTGAAACATGTTGCTGGCGTTAAATTGAAAATGAGCATATATTTTTCAAAAAACAATGTAATTTCTCAAAAAAAAAAAACAATAAAAGTTTCAACACATACAGTAATATGTTGTATTTGTGTTATTTTCAATGAAATAACGTTTCCATGATTTGCAAATCATTGCGTTCTGTTTTTATTTACATTTTGCACAGCATCCCAACTTTTTTGGAAACAGCGGAATATCTATAAACACACACTTCTATTTCTATAGAAATGGGACATTCTCAGAAATAAATGCATCATCATCAGTCTGAATTATCAGCGTGATACAGCAATTATAAATATATTTATAACGTAAAAACTCCAAAGAACACATCAACCCACCTCACAGCCAGCCTTCAGGAAATCTGCAATCTTAGACATGGGAACAAAGTAGGCTACGTGAGGCTTGCCTGTGGTTGCTGTGCCCCAATACACCTTCAACTCTCTTTCCTCCAGAATCAGCTTCACCTTCTCCTCCCCCAGAACCTCCTGAAGATAAAGCGATCCATAAGTTTGGTTCACATATGGCATATAGATGTAGCAGTATGGATGATATCCTGTATGCAGGATACTGTAGATGTGCCACGCGTTAGGACATAAGAATATGTAGCAATAACACTGCATAAAATTGTCATATTTCATGAAACATAACCACTGTGAATGACTTAATCATAGTATAATTTGCTTTAGGTGCTCTCACCTGCAGGTTCCTTGTGATGAGGTTAAACTTCTCATCAGGACTCAGTTGTTCGCCCATGGTGCCCTGCCTGCCTCTACTCACTGGAATATACGGAAAAGCACAAAAACAATTAAAGCCGCAAGCGGCCTCGACGGGCCCTCGCGCCAGCGGCCAAGGGGGGCGGGGGCATGCGTCCCCGCGAAATACCTTCCACAGCCTCTTCGGCAAGAGACATTACTCCCACAATGGCGACAAACCACAGAAATGGACACATGGCAACAATAGGGTCTCGCACTGAACGGTGCTCGGGGGGCGCTATAGAGGTCCTGAGGCCGGCCTGGATCTGGGCTTCTGGGTCTCAGTAGCGGTGGCAGTCTAAGAAAAAGGAGCCAAATTTCGTGCGTTGTCGACCATGGCAAGCGCCCCAATAAGGGTCTTGTAAAGACTTTGCTTGCCAAGTTTGACAAATCAGAAGCTGCAATATCATTTTTGCCATAACCAGCACCCCCAGGGGCGAAAGTGCACAAAATTTGGCGTATATGTCAGGTGAGCTATGAAGAGTTTGCGTATGAAGTTTGATGACAATTGAGTAAATAGAAGATGAGATATAGATTTTTGAAGAATAAATTTTTTGGTTTTTCCCATGTCAGTAGGTGGCGCTATGCTGTACATGAGCGATTATGAGTTGGAAAAATAAGTGTCAACAACAGCAACGAACTTTCACAAGGTAGTGGTGTGAAGGAAAAGCACTACGGAATTATTTACCAAAAACCCGTTTTGGAGCAATTGCGTCGGCCAAAAACAGCGCCCCCCATGGACGAAAATTCCCAAAATGAGGTATAAATGACATGGGAGGCAGGAAGAGGGTGGCCGTGAAGTTTGACCAAATTTGAGGAAAGATTGGATTTTTTGCCCAAAAATAGCGCCCCCAGTGGCGAAAGTGCACAAAATTTGGCGTATATGTCAGGTGAGCTATGAAGAGTTTGCGTATGAAGTTTGATGACAATTGAGTAAACAGAAGATGAGATATAGATTTTTGAAGAATAAATTTTTTGGTTTTTCCCATGTCAGTAGGTGGCGCTATGCTGTACATGAGCAATGATGAGTTGGAAAAATAAGTGTCTACAACAGCAACGTACTATCACAAGGTAGTGGTGTGAAGGAAAAGCATTATGGAATTATTTACCAAAAACCCGTTTTGGAGCAATTGCGTCGGCCAAAAACAGTGCCCCCCATGGACGAAAATTTCCAAAACGTTGTATACATGACATGGGAGGTAGTAAGAGGGTGGCCATGAAGTTTGACCAAATTTGAGAAAAGATTGGAATTTTTGCCCAAAAATAGCGCCCCCAGTGGCGAAATATCACAGAAATTGGGTAACATGTCAGAAGCCCAATGAGTGATTTGCGTGTGAAGTATGAGCAGTTTCGAGCAATCAGAAGATTGGTTATGAATTTTTAAGCATGTAAAATTTTGCATCGAAAATTGATTGACGTATAACTTCTGAACGGTTTATCCTACGTGAAACGTATTTAGTAACTTTTGTCAGCCATGTCTGTAGATGATGTGTATCAATTTTGGTGACATTCCTATGAACGGTCTAGGAGGAGTTGCGCCGTATTCGTGGCCATGCATTTCGCACAAAAGTGAAATTACCTCACTTCCTGTTGGGCGTGGCTAATGCATTGGCATTACATTTTTGTCCGGCTTAGTGAGATACATATGCGTACCAAATGGCATGCCACTACTACAAACTACAAGTCACCCAGGCACCTTAATGCGGGAGGCCAAAATCACAACGACTTAGGGGGCGCTATAGAGGCCCTGAGCCCCGGCCAAGTTTGGGCTTCTGGTGCTGAGTAGCGGTGGCAATTCTCGGAACTGGTGCCAAATTTCGTGCGTTTTCGCCCATGGCAAGCGCCCCGAAAATGGCCCAACAGCGGAGAAAAATAAAGAAGAAGAAGAAGACGGAAGAAGAAGAAGAAGAAGAAGAAGACGGAAGAAGAAGAAGAAGAATAGTGAACTCTTACAAGAACAATAGGGCCTTCGCCCATAGGGCTCGGGCCCTAAATATCATTACTGAATTAGAAAATCAAACATTATTTATTCCTTATAGGCACCTCAAATTGCTTTCCAGGATTCTGAATAGGGGCGGCACAGTGGTGTAGTGGTTAGCACTGTCGCCTCACAGCAAGAAGGTTCTGGGTTTGACCCCAGTGGCCGGCGAGGGCCTTTCTGTGTGGAGTTTGCATGTTCTCCCTGTGTCTGCGTGGGTTTCCTCCGGGTGCTCCGGTTTCCCCCACAGTCCAAAGACATGCAGGTTAGGTTAACTGGTGGCTCCAAATTGACTGTAGCTGTGAATGTGAATGGTTGTCTGTGTCTGTCAGCCCTGTGATGATCTGGCGACTTGTCCAGGGTGTACCCCGCCTCTCGCCCATAGTCAGCTGGCATAGGCTCCAGCTTGCCTGTGACCCATCCATTACAGATAATGGATGGATGGATTCCTTGAAACCGTGTGCACTGTACAGTTTAATGTTTAAACTCATGTGTCCAGATTTGGTCTTTCTCATTCTGCTAGCAGCATAAATCTCCAGCATTATTTCAATGTGTATAGAAATTCAATATGGTACGAAAAAAGATGGGATGTACACAATGTATCCATTTATTATAAACTGCAGCACAAGCATTAGCAATGATGAAGGCACACAAATATGGAAAATAAATCATGATGTGTGTAAATACTCAATAATAAAAGATAGCAATGAAGTCATATAGGAATTAATTTACATGCAATAATGGACATGCAACAACTTCTTTTGGCTGCTTCCGATTAGGGGTCGCCACAGCGGATCTTTCGTCTCCATTGCTCCCTGTCTTCCGCATCCTTCTCTACCACACCTGCCACTTTCATGTCCTCTCTCTCACCACATCCATGTATCTCCTCTTTGGCCTTCCTTGTTTTTGTGTGCCTAGCAGCTCCATCCTCAACATTCTCCTTCCAACATGCTCTGCGTCTCTTCTCAGGATGTGTTCCCGTACCATTTCAGGCTCATCTCTCTTAGCTTAATTCCCAAGCTCTCCACATGTGCTGGCCCTCTGATGTGCTCGTTCCTTATCCTGTCCAACCTCGTCACTCCCATCGCAAACCTTAACATCCTCAACTCCGCCACCTCCAACTTTGCCTCCTGTCTCTTCGTTAAGGGTACGGTCTCCAATCCATACATCATAGCTGGTCTCACTACTGTCTTATACATCTTACCTTTCACTTTTGCTGGGACTTTCCTATCACAAATGACTCCCCAAATCCTTCTCCAACTGCTCCACCCTGCCTGCACTCACTCTCTCACCTCACTATCGCAGCCCCCATTTTCCTGCACAGTTGACCCCAGGTACCTGAATTCACCAACTTTCTTTATGTCTACTCCTTGTCTCTTCACTACACTCTCATCCCCATTCTCACTGATGCACATGTATTCTGTTTTGCTACTGCTCACCTTCATTCCTCTTTGTTCCAATGCATACCTCCATCTCTCCATGTCCAATAATGGACATGCAACTCATCTCATCTCATTATCTCTAGCCGCTTTATCCTGTTCTACAGGGTCGCAGGCAAGCTGGAGCCTATCCCAGCTGACTACGGGCGAAAGGCGGGGTACACCCTGGACAAGTCGCCAGGTCATCACAAGGCTGACACATAGACACAGACAACCATTCACACTCACATTCACACCTACGGTCAATTTAGAGTCACCAGTTAACCTAACCTGCATGTCTTTGGACTGTGGGGGAAACCGGAGCACCCGGAGGAAACCCACGCGGACACAGGGAGAACATGCAAACTCCACACAGAAAGGCCCTCACCGGCCACGGGGCTCGAACCCGGACCTTCTTGCTGTGAGGCGACAGCGCTAACCACTACACCACCGTGCCGCCCGGACATGCAACTGTAAAGATTTAATCACAAAGCGTTTCTACTATCCTTACATACTGTATATGATAGTGTGTTGGTTAATTTTCTAACAGCAGCTCTGTGGTCTTGGCTGCAAGGCATAGCATATATTAATATTATTGTAGTTGTATTTCAGATGCAGCACATAACAATAAACAAATGAAAAACACATTGCCATATAACAGAAAACCATCCATTTGTTGTTATGGCAAAGGTTCTGTAAGGAGACAGTTATTTAAACATGTTTAGTAGGCGTCTTGAGTGTCAGCACTTTGTAATTGGAAAGTAAATCCTCCACAGGAAAGAGTTTGCACTTTCTGATTTTCCAGTAACATTACAAGCTGCATTTGCGTGTCTTATTAACTTCAAGAGATTGCTGCAACAGCATGTTAACAGGAACTACCCAGCTAATATTTGCTGGTTTCCAAAACATTTTGGGATGTTTGTTTTTGGTTCCTGAAACATTCTGAGAACAGATTTTTTTTTTTTAGTTTCCTTTTTAATTTCATGGAACTGTAACATCCTCATTTATGGTTCAGAGAAAGTTTCCAGAGAATGTTACTGCAATGGATCAGAGAACATCCCCTTAAGAAAGTGGTACTTTTTCCCCCTTATCCCCAGTATTCATTGTGGGCTTTACAGAAGACACAATCACGCCTGTAATACACAATACTGGATTGTACTATCTAAAATGTGTTCCAAAAGCCTACATACATCGGAGAAAATAATCTCATCTCATTATCTGTAGCCGCTTTATCCTGTTCTACAGGGTCACAGGCAAGCTGGAGGCCTGGAGAAAATAATCATTTTAGCAAATAAATAAATGAATAAATGAATGAATGAACTAAGTATGAAAATTTTTTGAAGACATTTTGCTAAAAAAGTTCTATGAATATGTTTATCTGAATTTATCATATATCTGGAATCTTAGTTTGTATACAAATATTATTATGAATAATAATAATACCTCAACTCAACCTTTGGTGAATTCCTTTCCCTTAAGAGAATGCTATGGGAACATTCCTGAAATGTTACTTTGTAATTGTAGTTGTCGTTATCTGTCATATAACCACAAGAAAACAATTATGCTTAAAAGGTCCCAGAACGTCTCAGGAACATCATTAAACAAAGAAGAACATTCTCAGAACGTTATGAAATGGTTCCCATCCAAATATTAACCATAAGCCAGATAGAAACAGGTAAAAACTTGACATATAATGAGTAAAATTATATTGTTTAAGGGGCAGCACGGTGGTGTAGTGGTTAGCGCTGCCGCCTCACAGCAAGAAGGTCCTGGGTTCGAGCCCAGCGAGGGCCTTTCTGTGTGGAGTTTGCATGTTCTCCCCGTGTCCGCGTGGGTTTCCTCCGGGTGCTCCGGTTTCCCCCACAGTCCAAAGACATGCAGGTTAGGTTAACTGGTGATTCTAAATTGACCATAGGAGTGAGTGTGAATGGTTGTTTGTCACTGTGTCCTGCAATGACCTGGTGACTTGTCCAGGGTGTACCCCACCTCTCGCCCATAGTCAGCTGGGATAGGCTCCAGCTTGCCTGCGACCCTGTACAGGATAAGCGGCTACAGATAATGGATGGATGGATATTGTTTAAGAGGATACTTTGGGATGTGCTTTTACAAGAAAATAATTAGTCCATTGTGATTTATTCTTAATTTTAATTTGACTTTGATTTTTATGGGAGCCCCTTTCTGCCACTTGGAGAAAAATAATTATAACTAGATTGCATTTCCACAGAGAAAATGCAAAGCGTGCTTGCTGAGCTGTAGCAGAACAGCTATCATGCTAGCATGCTAAAAGCTAACATGCCAACATGCTAATGCCAACATGCTAACAGTTAGCATACTAACATGCTAACAGTTAGCATACTAACATGCTAATAGTTAGCATACTAACATGCTAATGCTAACATGCTAATAGATAACATGCTAATAGATAACATGCTAACATGCTAATGATTAACATGCTATTTGTTAAAATTCTAACACTTTAAGGCTAATATGCTGACAGCTGGGCGGCACGGTGGTGTAGTGGTTAGTGCTGTCGCCTCACAGCAAGAAGGTCCGGGTTCGAGCCCCGGGGCCGGCGAGGGCCTTTCTGTGTGGAGTTTGCATGTTCTCCCCGTGTCCGCGTGGGTTTCCTCCGGGTGCTCCGGTTTCCCCCACAGTCCAAAGACATGCAGGTTAGGTTAACTGGTGACTCTAAATTGACCGTAGGTGTGAATGTGAGTGTGAATGGTTGTCTGTGTCTATGTGTCAGCCCTGTGATGACCTGGCGACTTGTCCAGGGTGTACCCCACCTTTCGCCCGTAGTCAGCTGGGATAGGCTCCAGCTTGCCTGCGACCCTGTAGAAGGATAAAGCGGCTAGAGATAATATGAGATGAGATGCTGACAGCTATCATGCTAACAGCTAACAGGCTAACATGCTAATGGCTAGTATGTTAACTTTTAGCATGCTAACATGCTCAGGCAAACTCGCTAACAGCAAACATGCAAATTCTGCATGCTACCATGCTAATCCTAACATGTTAACAGCTCTCATGATAACATGCTAATGGTGAGCATGCTAACAACTTGCGAGCTAACAGCAGGCATGATATCGTAATGGGTAACATGCTAACAGCTAGCATGGTAACACGTGAATGCTTATATGCTAATTGCTTTTGTGTGTGCATAAGTATTCCTAATAAAGTGGCCATTGAGTTGAAGTTGATTTGCTGTCAAAGTCTCAAATGAACAGATCCTTGCCAAATGCATCATCACCTATAGGGGAAGGGAGGAATGACTCAGTCAAGCTTCCATTGATTAGCGGCAAAATGGAGAAAAAATGGACGGATGAAAGGCAAGACAAAGACGAGTGCGGGTCAGAACTGATATCATGTGTGTGATGGTGATTTGGCCTGAGGTGCCATATGAAGTTTGGTGGATGTGTGGTGAAGTGTTACTGAGCAAAACTCCATTCATTTGAATGGGGCCAAAAATCAATGGAAGCCTATGGAGGTAAAAAGAGATGCGTGAAAACCAAGGAAAAGACAAGTGCAGGTCTCAGATGAGGGGATGGATCTGTGCGGGGACTTGGCCTGAGGCATCAAGTGAAGTTTCTTGAAGTTTGGTCACTTGGTTAAAAAAATTGATGGAGAGTGAAAGTTTTTCTCCTGAAACACCATTCATTTTCAATGGGGCCAAAAATCAATGCAAGCCTATGGAGGAAAAAGGGATGAGCAAAAAGAAAGGAAAAATATGAGTGCGGGTCAGAACCGATTGCATGTATGTGTCGGGGGAGTTGGCCTGAAGTATCACATGAGGTTTGGTGCATCTGCGATGGATCGTGTCCGAGTAGAACGATTCGATTCATGAGCCCTATTCATTCTCTATGGGAAAAAAACAACAGAAAAACAACAAGAACAAAAGAACGGGTGCATTGATCCATCCAAAAGCTGTATACAAGCACACTACACCACTTTGGGCCAGATGTCTCAGAGTTGGAACGGTGTCTCTATCTCGAACGCCTGAGGAGGAGTAGTGGATCCAAAAAACGTGTCGGAACAAGGCAGAATAAGTAAACTTAAGAAGAACAATAGTGTGCTTGCCTTTGGCTGCTGTGTGCTTCAGTAAGCACACTAATAATATTGTATATCGTATATTACCTTATAAGTATGTCTTTATCTTATAACTGTGAGAAACTCATAATAATGACTTAATGACATAATAATGAGACCACTTTCTCAAAATATGACTTATTATTATTATTATTATTATAAGAACTTAAATCATAATTATGAAATTGTAAGTCATTATGAGATAAGGTCTCTTAATTATGAGATAGAAAGTCATAATTATGTGATATTAAGTCATTATGAAGTGAAACCTTCTCAGTATTATGGTGACTGTAACAGCTTTCACTTTCGACATTGTTACAAAACATTGTTCTTTCAGTCCAGGATTTCCTGAGAGGCTAAAATCAGAGTTCGAGTCTACTGAGTGAAATAACACGGGATACAGTCCTGTGTCTCAATCCCAAATCCCATCCCGGTTTAAAATCCCTGAGCACTGCCACATGACAAACACACGGATTTGGGATTTAACATATGATGTCAACTCATTCATAAGATCCTACTGCACATTTTATTCATTTTCTTTCGCATTTCTGATTTATTACACCTTATACATTGCAGTTATTGCATTATTTTACAGTAAACCTAGTGTGGAGTTTATAAAACATAATCAGGTTTAAACCTGCTGAACCTTCACTCAGTTAGCAAATGCTAGCTGGCTCCAAAGCTAAGAGTTCGCCTCTCCGCAGAGGTGGAAAAACTGGATTGACAAAGTAAAAGTCCTGCTTAGG